>NC_086006.1:1360000-1362500 GCF_030014385.1 Trichomycterus rosablanca | reverse complement strand
TGAGTGAGAGTCTGATGAGAGAGAAGTGAAAGAGATTAAAGAAAAGGATGAGAGAGAGCCGAGATATTAGAGAAGATGGGAGAGAGGAATGAGAGATGGATGAGAAAAAGAAGGATGGGTAAGGAATGAGTGAGAGAGGGATGGGAAAGATGAGAGAAAATGATGAGAGAAAGCGGAGATATTAGAAAAGATGGGAAAGAGGACTAAGAGAGAGGAATGAGAGAGAAGTTGAGAGAGCGATGAGAGAGTGATGAAGCTCCTCTGATCATGAAAGTTGATTATAATCGTGTTATAGATGAACAGCTGATGATCTGAATCAGGATCTTGACGGCGTCAGAGGAAACAGAACCGAGATGTTCATGACGGATCTGCTCGGACTCACTGAGGCCCCCTGGTGGGCCACGCCCACTGAACTAAAATGGTTCTGGGTGGATTTTAAGTTTCCAGCTTTTCTGCGTGTGGTTTCCCGTTTGTGTTTCCTGTAACCGGACGTTCCTTCTACTCACATCCTGACCGCCGAGTGACCCCGACACAGAGCTGCTTCCCCTCGCCAGAGGCCTCCCGGCGAACCGCGAGGGTTTAAATTCCTCTGTGGAACGGGAGATGGAAAAACACACCTACTGCACTCAACAGAGCGACTCGTCCAGACTTTAACGCAGCATCTGCACACGTCCAGTCTTTATTATTTATACGTACTTTTATTTTCTATTTTATTGATACATTTTCTCTTAATTTATCGTAGTTAATCTGCTGGTGGATCCCTGATAGCAGTGGAGGTGGGTGGGTACCTCCGACCTGCTTGCAGCCCTTAGCGTGGTCCGGTCATCCCGCCCTAGCAGAGACGTGTCTGCTGCAGGCACTGCCAATCATGCCCACTAGATGGCGACCGGTGGCAACGCTGGTGTGCTAGTGGAATATCCCGCTGCACCAGATTGTATTCTCTATTCTATTTTGATCAGTAATGTTTTACCCTGAACTGAAAAGGGGTGGGGGAGGGAGGGGGGGGGCAAATCTATGGGGGTAGGAGGGTAACTGATGGGAACACTGATGGATCCTGACACTTGTTGTTTTCATCATTCATTCATTCAGTGTCTGTTTTACAACTGATCTAGTCGTATCCAATTCCCCCGACCACACTTCACCTCCGTTCCTGACCGGGGAGAGCCGTGACTAACACCCCAAACCCCCCCCCCCCCCCCCGACACGTGTGCAGTACCGACCGCTTCTTTTCCCCTGTGAGATGTGGGTTCATATGGAGATCCGTATCGTGCACCGAGAGTCACACACCCATCTCCGCGATCCCCCGTCTCATCGCGCAGTGCGGCGGCATCGACCGGCCAGCAGGGGTCGTAACTGCAGCAGTTCTGATGAAACCCGGTTTAGATGCGGTCCTGTGTGGCCGTCCGGCCGGCTGATAGCGCCCGCTGACACGATCAGCAAACAGACCCGACAGCGGCGAGAGAACGAGAGCGAGGAGTCTAAAGGACAAGTGAAAGCGTGTTCTGAATATTCATCTGTCCGGCGAGGACGCGGCGGTGAGGCACAGCACGTACACACACACACACACACACACACACACACACACACACACACACACACACTCCCTCCATCCTGGCGGAGCATCCAAATCAAATTTACTTCCTGCCCGTCATCCATCATTCCCACACACGCCACCGAAACCTGCACGGCAACACGTCCCCCCCCCCCCCCCCCCCATCAGCGGCGCCGCGTCTCCCGCGCTCACGTCTCAATAACAAACAAATACGTTCCAGAAATGTCAGGTTTATGATATATTTTCTTATTTGTGGTCTGGAGGGAAAGATCCGACTCTATATGATAACCTCACTCACAGATAATCGTCCCAGAAACGCGGCGCTACGTGGTGACGAATCACCGCCGTGTACTACAGCTGTGGGCTGGCACCTGGAACGCCACTGTTGGACCCTTGAGCAATAAGACACAAGCCCAAGTCCCACCCAGCAGACTAGTGGCCATTATGACCTTCCTAATATTGTCTTGGTCCTGACTCACATTATTTTTGCTAGTTATAACTTTTAGTTCATTTTAATTCTGTGTTTGTATGATTTGTGTAAATCCTATTTATTCAAAGTTTCCTCCAGGCCACCCAAAGAGGATGGAGGTCCCTGCTGAGTCTGGTTCCTCTCAAGGTTTTTCCTGTTCTTCCATGTTAAGGGAGTTTTTCCTTGCCACAGTCGCCCTCGGCTTGCTCAACAGCGGTTTTGGTCTGTTGGTCCTGGATTCTGTAAAGTTGCTTTGAGACGACGTCTATTGTAAAAAGCGCTGTATAAATAAAGTTGACTTGACTTGGTTTTGGCGGGGAACAGGGGTCAGCGTGGGCACCCTGACTGGTCTGCGGCTGTGCAGCCTGTCTGCACCGCCGACTGTGCTCACTAGGGGGCGCCCAGGAAACCACTCTGCCAAATGACTGCAATCAGGTGATTATCCTTATCACTTCTGTCTTACTCTTATGGACACCAAC
>NC_086006.1:1245000-1352500 GCF_030014385.1 Trichomycterus rosablanca | reverse complement strand
CTAGAATAAAGGTAAACACCAGAATAACTGTTTATATGTTTGTAACTTGTAGAGTTTGGTTGGTCTGATATATCGTACGAGCCTTTGCTGACCTGAGGCACAAAGCATAAACCCCTCAGTCCAGCTAAATATTTCATTATCTGGTAAAAGAAGCTTCTCTCTCTCTCTCAGAGTCCAGCAGAAAAAGATGCGAGGGTTTCATTTCCCTCGTTCCAGTTCCCGCCTCCCTCCGATCGCCCGGCTCCTCCTGCTCCGCCGTCTCGGTGAGGTGTGGAGCGCGCCGCAGGTTTGGGAACGCTACCCAAACCGACGACCTTGAGACGGCGTGCGGGGAGTTGTGTTGCTATGGAAACGCAGCTTCTCACACATCCGAGAACAGCTGGATGCGGAGCGCAGCGAGAAATTCCAGTCGCTGGAATGAATGAATGGAAGACGAGAGACGAGAGGCGGCCGGTGGCTCATTTACAGCCCGGTAACGTCTCACGGACGAACCCGACGCTGGGCGTACAGCGCGGGTACGAGCGACGGGCGTACGAACACTCGACGTGTCGGGGAACCGACAGTAAAGAAGAGACACGTCATGAACTGCTCATACGGGTGTGATGGTATGGTGTGGACCTAATGCACAAGCACCACAGTGGATCTGGTCCTCATACCAGACTCTGTTACATCCCTCTTATTTCTATCCGGGCTTGGGACCTGCACTGAGAGCGCACCGACAACTCAAGTGCGCCTCCCAATGGCTAGGAAACTACTTTACAGAGGTAGAAGCAGGAGAACCGTTCCAGATAAAAAGACCTTCATCAGATACAGGAGCGACTGGAACAGATACGAGGCGCCACGTTCCTTCACCGAAACAAACCATCTGAAGGACGTTTCTTCACTGCGTACTGACTGTGACATGGAGCGACATTCCAACACCAGAATTATTCCTACTGCTAAAAACACACGCTTTACGACCAAAAGTATCTGGACACCTGACCCTGAGCTTTTCGGACGTCCTGTTTCAAAAACCAAACAGTATTAAATTAGAGCGACCTCTGTGTGATCTGCTCAGCTAGAACAACAGCCGCTCTTCTGAGAAGGCTGTGGGAATTTGTGCTGGCCACTGATGTAAGTCGTGAAAGCCTCGGTTGGTGTTCCGGGTCATTCCAGAGCTGTTGAGGTCAAGACTCTGTGCAGGACACTGGAGTTTCATTAAACCGAGATTTTCCTCGTGTCTTTATACATTTACATTTTCAGCATTTAGCAAAGCGACTTACAGTAGTGACAGTGTACAGTCTAAGCAATTGAGGGTTAAGGGCCTTGCTCAAGGGCCCAACAGCTGCAACCTGGCAATGGTGTGGCTTAAACCAGTGACCTTCTGATTACTAGTCCAGTACCTTAACCGCTAGGCTACTACTGCCCTTATGGAGCCCTTTATAGAGCTCGCTTTGTGCACAGGAACAGCCTTCCCTAAACTGCTGCAACAAAGTTTCATTTACTGTCCATTTTATCAGCTCCACTTACCATACAGAAGCATTTTGTAGTTCTACAATTACTGACTGTAGTCCATCTGTTTCTCTGCATGCTTTGTTACCCCTCTTTCACCCTGTTCTTCAATGGTCAGGACCCCCACAGAGCAGGTATTATTTAGGTGGTGGATGATTCTCAGCACTGCAGTGACACTGACATGGTGGTGGTGTGTTAGTGTGTGTTGTGCTGGTATGAGTGGATCAGACACAGCAGCGCTGCTGGAGTTTTTAAACACCGCGTCCACTCACTGTCCACTCTATTAGACACTCCTACCTAGTCGGTCCACCTTGTAGATGTAAAGTCAGAGACGATCGCTCATCTATTGCTGCTGTTTGAGTCGCTCATCTTCTAGACCTTCATCGGCGGTCACAGGACGCTGCCCACGGGGCGCTGTCGGCTGGATGTTTTTGGTTGGTGGACGATTCTCAGTCCAGCAGTCACAGTGAGGTGTCTGATCCACTCATAGCAGCACAACACACACTAACACACCACCACCATGTCAGTGTCACTGCAGTGCTGAGAATCATCCACCACCTAAATAATACCTGCTCTGTGGGGGTCCTGTGGGGGTCCTGACCATTGAAGAACAGGGTGAAAGGGGGCTAACACAGCATGTAGAGAAACAGATGGACTACAGTCAGTAATTGTAGAACTACAAAGTGCTTCTATATGGTAAGTGGAGCTGATAACATGGACAGTGAGTGTAGAAACAAGGAGGTGGTTTTAATGTTATGGCTGAGGTTGGTTTGTTTGATAAGAAGAGCTGTCCAAAGATATTGTGGCTCATTTTGAACAATGCTATCCATTTATGCAATCCATTTTTTCTCCTGTATCTCCTCAAGATAGTGCAGGACCGTGCAGACACACACCTCCATGCTTTCTCTGTGACTTGGTGGGTGGGGGGTGTATCCTGCTCTATTCTTCACATTCCGAGGAGGAGCAGAATCGGTAACGACAAAGAAAAGAGCAAAAGTGAAACTTCTTTCTGTGCTCTCGCTCTGAGGATGGAATTAACCACATGAACTGAAAGATTCATTTATCTTCTCTACACGCCGACACGCCGAAGAGGAGGAGGCACCGTTCACCGGGAGAGAGAACACGACAGAGTGGGAGAGCAAGCCGACTCCAGCGGGCTCGGCGAGATCCCACCATGAGGTAGAACATTAGGAGTAAAAAGATCAGCCTCAGAGAGGTCCAAGAAGGTAAATTCTCAAAAAATAATCATGGAAATATGCTCTCACATGTGGGTTCTCAACCCCCCACGCTTTCCTGAGCCTGACCCAGTCGGCACCTTCTCCGTTCCCCTAGTTCTTTGTGGTAGACTCCATCCATCACTGTCAGACGGCTCCTCATTCATCTATCTGACCCCCACCTGGTGGGCCACGGGCTCGGCGGCGTGGTCGTGTCTGAACGCCCCTGTTCTCCAGGATTTAGGAGGCCTCCTCGAAGTCTGCTAATCGGAAGGATCAGAGTAAGAGAGATGACCCGGTGATTCTCCTGTCTGGATGCTAACAGGAGACGCACGGACGTTCTCCGAGGCTGCAGATACGGACAGGGCAGGAGAAGAACGGCGCTCTGGGGGTCTTTAGTTTAAGTACAGGCACTAGCAGTCCAACTCACACCGTCTTCTTGATTCCCGACATCAAATAAAGTTTGAGTTTCTTTCGTTTTACGTTCGTGTTCTTTATTTTGATTGGGTATCGCCACCGTGGATCATTCTGCTCCACCTACCTGTTTCCATCCATATACTACAGTAGGTAAAATGTTTAGAACCATAACAGATCGATATTGTGTATGTGCGGTGTGCAGAAGCCATAGAAGTAAAAACATCTGTGGACGTCAATGTTTCCCTCAACCTTATCAGCTGAGCCACGTCAACATTCATTCGTCCACCGTTTTCCATCAAGTGCCATCAAACTCTTTAATAACCACACTGTCAAGTCATATTATTATTATTTTTATTATTATGACGGCGGCAGCACGTAGCTCATGAAGGAGGTCGAGTTTGGTGAGCTGGCCTGGTGGGTATATAAGGTGTGGAAGGAGCTCTTGGGTACGAATCCATCCCTGCAGATCACGTACACCCATACATGCCGATTCTCCTCCCTGGGGTGGATGGGATTCAACAGTGTATAACCGACCTGGTGTTTATATCCCGCACTACACTTTACATTTACCGTATTATATTATACTGTAAATACATATTTATTATTTATGCTATTTTCTCTATATTTTGTATACATGCCAAATTTCACCTAGCACATTATAATTTGTATATTTTCTGCTCGTTTTGTTTATCGTCTGTATATAGACCACTGAAGTCGTGTCGTCATTTTGTAGGCCACGCCATGTTGTTCTGCCCATATTTGGTAACCCGGGTCTAAGAGAAATTTTGAATGGGAAAAATGAACGGAGATTTTAAAAATCTCGCATCCTGTAGTCATAAAAAATGTTTCAGAGCTGTTAGGTTTTGTTTTCTGGAGATTCTTCTGTCTATTATCGCTGGATCCTCTGAATTATGAAGTCGTTAAAGAGTCAAAATATGAATATCGCTACATGTGAGCTAACGCTACTGCGCACTGAATTGACGTCACTAAACTGGAAGCCTCTTAAATAAGCGCACGAAGCAGCGCGATTCACCGGAGTAACAGCGCAGCGATATTCACACGTTTTGGTTGATATTTTCAGTAGCTAGCTACATTAAAGTAGAAAGCGAGGACGGTCGGGTGTTACGCCTTCGGTTGTACTCAACAAACGCGGGCCGCTCTTTCAGTCGATTCGATCGGTGTAGTTCAGTGACGTCTAATTAATGCGCAGTAGCGTTAGCTTTCGTGGAGCGTTATTAGTATTACGACCCTTTAACGACCTCGTAATTCAGGGGATCCGGTGATGTACGGGAGAAAAATGTACGCAGGACGGAACGTACAGGGTTCTGAACGTGTTTATTCAGCACAGGATGCGTTAGAGACGATTTTTCCCACAGGAGATCTGAGTTAGACCCGGGTCTCCGAATATGGGCACAACACAACGAGGACTACAGAATGACGCACGACTTCAGTGGTCTACCGTCACACAGCCCGTCGACCGAGTTCGGCTCCCAGAATTCATCGGGAGTTCACTCGGAACTGTTGCCGTCGTCAGGGGATATTTGTTATTCAAATATTATCGATCTTTTCCCGCGAGCGTCTGACCAGTTTATACTGAGCCTGGCGGCTACAAACGGCCGGAAACAAATTCCTTGTATGTGCAGACATACTCGGCAAATAAAACTGATTCTGATTCGCTGTCTGTTTTTCCACCGGTTCATCCCATTCAGGGTCGTGGTGGGTTCAATTCACTGGGCGAAAGGTCGGAAACACCCTGGACAGGACGCCAGTCCATCCAAAAAGCATCGGAATACACCCATACATACCAAATTTGGTGGTACCATTGATACAGACAGATCTTTATAATGAAAGTGATTATTTTAATAGATCCGTTAGGAAGCGTGACAGTCAGAACCAATCAGAGTTATGAATACAGGTACACCAGATCTTCTCTCCATATTTCTAACTGCTGGTTAAACCTCTTCTTGACGTCTTTCTTAATCTCCGTGTTTATACTTTGGAGCGCACGGACGAGCTTTAAATGAGTCGTAATGAATCAAGGAGTCATTTTTAATCTCAGTTTATACTCCGCTGTCCAGAACATCCTGCGGATCGGAGAAAGATCCACGGCGACCGATCACCGGGTGTAACGCAGGGACTCGGCCTGGACGGGGGACTAATCCACGACAGAAAACACTTGGAGCGTTTCTGCGACGTATTTTTCTTGTTCCGTTATGCGCGAGGAAACCAGTCAGACGAATCCACTGTGGTTTCATTACCGCCGGCGCAGAGGCTCCACAGATGGTTCCATATTTTAATACGGTTTAAAATAATAAATTCAGATTGGACAAGACGATCGGCTTGTCTTGCATTAAACCCCGGACTGGACCAACTTTAATGAAGCACAAATTGAGAAAGTGGATTATTACACTTCATTAGCGCTCGCCTAGAGCTTCGTACAGAGCGGATGACAAATAAAGATAAAAGATGACGAGCGCTCGGTTGAGAAACGTTAGTCTCGGTCTGAACTCACAGCGGGAGCCACGCGCCCGATCTTCCCGTCCTCGGCGTCCTCGGCGTCCTCGCCGCATGCCACCGGTGCAGGTTTACACCGGATTTGCATAGGATAAAAGAGAAGGTCACATTTTCCATCGAGAAGGACAAAGGGTTAGCACGGCGGGAGCCCAAACCACGCGGCACAATCCTACCGAGCCACGGTGATGATTTACTGATCATGTAAATGTTTATGTTGCAGCCTGCCATATGTCCTGGACCGCGGGTCAGCCGGTGGACTCAAACACACCGCATGTTGTGAGGTGTGAGGAGAAGCCTTCCATTTTAATAATCACCAAAACCCAGCAGTATGACGCCAAGCATTAACCAGGCTGGTGGTAACCAGCTAGTTAAAAGAAGCTGCAGTGCAGTGATGCAGGTGCACCTTCCACATTTCTTCTAATCTTGCACGATCGACTCGTTTATCCTCAAACTGAACCTGATGTGAGATGTCAGTTGAGTAGATCAGTCAGTCACATCGATATGGAGGAACTTTCTGAATTCCTAAAATGGCTTTAATTTAGACACAGTGAGGAACTTCCAAGCATAAGCTGCTCATTTCAGTTCCTCAACAAGTTCATGTCAGAACTTTGCATCCGTTTAAAAACGAACACACGCTCGTGCTTTAGAACTTTGTCGTGTTACATATTCAAACTGTGCTTCATCTTCAGCCAAGGAGACACGTGTCTTCAAAAAATGTCCACAAAAATCTTGGGGGGGGGGGGTCATCCCGATGGCGAGTCTACCACAAAAGTCTAAATGTTCAACTTCTGAGATAAACAAGGACTGGAGTTCCGTGGAAGTTTGTTTGGGTACTTTTGTAACTTCCTTTCAAGTTCATTTTAGTGGCTTCTGCTCAGCATGTAGATTTCGGCCTCGGCTCCGTTTACAGCCATCGTGCTCATTTCTTCATGGGTTCTATGCAAATCGTTCTTCATGGCACCACTGTGAGCCACCAAACCACAGAGTCAGATTTAAGTTTTTATTACATTTCTGGATCAGAGATCTAAAAACATCGACTGAGGCGACTGAATCCTTCCGTCAACCAAATGTAACTGGTTTAGAAAGATTGCAGAGGTGCATTAAAGGAACATCAACCTGTTTTAGGTAGGGATGTGCCGATCCGATCTCAAAGATCACGATCGGGGCCGATCAAATAATTTTTTTAACTGATCGGAATCGGCTTTACTAAACCCGATCGTAATCCCGATCTTCTGTTTTACGTCAGCATGTCCGCTGTGTGGAAATACTTTGAATTGGAAAGTGAAACGAGTCCAGCAGTGAAGTGTAACGTCTGCAGTGCGAGAGCTTCACGAGGCGGTGGGAGCAGAGCTGCGTTCATTACTGTAGAATTTTACTGTTTATACGGTGTGTGAGTCCAGGATCACTCCGGTTTACTAAACATCGTTTGAGCTTGGAATGCAGAATCTAAACGGACCTTAAATAAACAGGAATACATAATATATGTGTCCGTATGCACGGTGGTAAGATACATGTTAAATGTGATAGGATTACATGTACATGAGTCTATTAACGGTTGTGAGCAGTTAATTTAGTATAATCAATCATCTATTGACATGCTGTCTCACACACACACACACACACACACTCCACTACACAAGCTACACACACATCCTACAATCTCTCACACAGAAATACACACACATACACAAATACACACACACACACTGTCTAACACACACAACATTATTAGGCATCCTGGCTCTTATTGGATCTTGGTGATCATGCCTGTTCATTCATTCTGACCCCACAGATCTTAATTCATGACTTGGATGGATGGATGGATGGATGGATAGAGGATGGATGGATGGATAGATAGATGATGGATAGATAGAGGATGGATGGATGGATGATGGATAGATGGATGGATAGAGGATGGATTGATAGATGATGGATAGATAGAGGATGGATGGATGGATAGAGGATGGATGGATGGATAGAGGATGGATGGATGGATAGATGGATAGATAGAGGATGGATGGATGGATAGAGGATGGATGGATGGATAGAGGATGGATTGATAGATGATGGATAGATAGAGGATGGATGGATGGATAGATGGATAGATAGAGGATGGATGGATAGATGGATAGATAGAGGATGGATGGATGGATAGATGGATAGATAGAGGATGGATGGATAGATGGATAGATAGAGGATGGATGGATAGATGGATGGATAGAGGATGGATTGATAGATGATGGATAGATGGATGGATGGATGGATGATGGATTGATAGATGATGGATGGATGGATGGATAGATAGAGGATGGATGGATGGATGGATGGATGGATAGATGATGGATGGATGGATGGATGGATAGAGGATGGATGGATGGATAGAGGATAGATGGATGGATAGATAGAGGATGGATGGATGGATAGATGGATGGATAGAGGATGGATTGATAGATGATGGATGGATGGATAGATGGATGGATGATGGATTGATAGATGATGGATGGATGGATGGATAGATGGATGGATGGATAGAGGATGGATTAATAGATGATGGATAGATGGATGGATGGATGGATGATGGATTGATAGATGATGGATGGATGGATAGATGATGGATGGATGGATGGATAGATAGAGGATGGATGGATGGATGGTTGGATAGATGATGGATGGATGGATAGATGGAGGATGGATGGATAGATAGATGATGGATGGATGGATGGATAGATGATGGATGGATGGATAGATAGAGGATGGATGGATGGATGGTTGGATAGATGATGGATGGATGGATAGATGATGGATGGATGGATAGATGATGGATGGATGGATGGATGGATAGATGGATAGAGCATGGATTGATAGATGATGGATGGATGGATAGAGGATGGATTGATAGATGATGGATAGATGGATGGATGGATGGATGATGGATTGATAGATGATGGATGGATGGATGGATAGATGATGGATGGATGGATAGATAGAGGATGGATGGATAGATGGATGGATGGATGGATGGATGGATAGACAGACAGACAGACAGACAGACAGATAGATAGATGATGGATGGATGGATAAATGATGGATGGATGGATGGATGGATAAATGATGGATGGATGGACAGACAGACAGAGGATGGATGGATGGATACTTTACTTATCACAAGGGAAATTACTGGCCTCCAGTAGTTATAATAAGAAAAGAACTAATACAAATACAAATAGAGTAAGTAGGGTGTTGCAAATGTAAAACGTGCATAAATATATACAGTATACAGCACACAAAAAATCTGTGCAATCTGTGCAGTATAAATATAGAAATAAAATATCAGATGTATAAAGTGTGCTGTATAAAGCAGTAAGGGTTTGAAAAGCAGAAATTCCTCAATCATATGGACGCTTTAGTGCAGCTGGTGTGTTAACACACTCATATACAGTTGCACATAAGTGTGTACAGGACTGAGAATGTGATTTTGGTTCATTTCGATGACGAAGCGAAATAATCGCGATAATTGTTTGAGTCAGTATCGAGCAGCCGTGTAGTAAAGCGCTTCATGATCCAGCCTGGCATCACTGACAGATGTGTGTGAGGGCAGAGGAGGGTACCAGGGTACCAGGGTACCTACTACCTACCTGGCAAAGCACCCACAACCATCCGTACACACACACACACACACACACACACACACACACACACGGATATTCAGAATGTAAAAGATAATAAGATAAATCCAGCTGCTGTAAATCTCACAATAAAAGCAACATGTACAAGTGCGGAAACGTCTCGCTCAGACCGGCTGAGAAACTTACACGCGCTGACATGAAACACAGATGAATATCATTTAATAAGTTACTAATAAACTAAAAAATTCACTTGCTGCATTAATAAAAATCGGAAAATATTTATCAATACAAGCAAAGCCGTTAAAAAACCGTTAAAACCGTTAGAGTCGCTCACAGCGCGAGCACTTTCATTTAAATTTAAATCTCCGAGAACGTAACTGACGAATCGCGCGAGACAAAAACGGTTGTGTGAGGAGAATTGAGCAGCATTATAACTCACCGATTTACGCTTTTCTCCTGAACGCGTCGGTTTCCGCCACTTTCCCCCGTCTGTCCGTCTTCCTCCCCGTTTCTCCTATTTATTTAGGCACGATTCTCTCTCCGCCATCTTCCACTGCCGTGTTTGTTTAAATGAGAAATGCTGCTTCGAGCGCAGTCAGCCAGCTTGGAAGCCCAGCGCGGAGCACTATGGGTAATGTAGTTCTGTGCTCAGCACTGTTCAGCGCTTGTTAACGCGCAGCGCTGTGATAATAAACTACATGTACATGTATGCAAACCGGGCCGCTTCGGCTACGTGCGGTTGTGTGTAGACAGACGGCTGAAAGCGACATGCGTGAGCCGTGTTTATTTATAGTGCACTTCACCTGAGAGCAACCTGAGAGCAAACAATGACCTGCACACACACACACACACACACACACACACACACACACATGTTATTCACATTATATACAAACCATGTCGATTATACTATGACTTTATTTACGCACAGATATGTAATACATACATTATTACATATACAATTATTATTATTATTAATATAACAACCACAACATCTATAATAATTATTAGAAAAAATAACATATTATAAGTGTTGCTTTTATAATATCAATAATATGAATAATGATAATTATTACCGATATAATAGTTTTTATGTTAGTCTTATAACTGCAGTTGTTATAATAATTATTATTATTATACTTATTACTAATACTACTATTAATAACTATTATTAATATTTTATTATCATTACTTATATAAAGCAGTTACGCTAGCCCACTACAGCTGGGATCCAGTTCATTAATAATTATAATAAAAATAATAAAAACAACAACAATATTAATAATAGTAGTAGTAATAATGATAACAATAAAAATAATAATACAAATAATAATAATACCAACAATTATTAAAAAATAATAATACAAATAATAATAACAATAATAAAAACAACAACAATATTAATAATAGTAGTAGTAATAATGATAAAAATAAATATAATAATTACAATAATAATAATACAAATAATAAAAAATGATAACAATTATTAAAAATAATAATAAGAAGAATAAATAACTACTAAATAATAATAGTTATTATAATTATAATTTGTTGCTGTTAACCCACGTCAATTGTGGCCTGTTCAAAAGGGCAGATAAATAACCAAATTATTATTATCATTATTAATATTATTATAATTCTTACTATTATTAATAAACATTAGTACTTTATAACAGTTCATTTTTATAGGTGGCATATAAAAAACTAATGAAACTAATGAAAATGAATAATTACTATATTATTACACAGTTATTAATGAGAGTATATAAGACCTCGTAGTGGTGCAGCAGGTAGTGTTGGTGCATCACAGCTCGAGAAATTAGGTTTAATAAATGCTTCTGTATATTATCTGTGTATTATCTGCATCTGCTTTATCTGCATCTTATTGAGATTATTTTATATGTAGCTCAACGAAAACAACAAAACACAATACATGTAATTATGTAAGTAATTTAAATAATAAATATAAAAAAACATTGTTTTTAAATATTGCCTTTCTGGATCCACAATAATATAAAATGATGTTGAATGTTGATTCTTACATTTCAGCAGAATGAAAATACCTGTACACAGTCTTAAAGTGTCACATTCAGTGAATGTATACCTGCTCCTTGTTAAGTGTTCGTGTGTGATTTGAGGCGTTCAGGGACCCGGAGTTAAAGCTCTGTAACGTCTTGCGGGAGTTTAGATCAGGGTCAGATCCTGGCCAAAGCTGCTACAGAGCATCAGAGCCTGAAGATGCTTTTGGCATGTGGCACTTTCATCCAAACTTGTTGCCATGGTGATTCTCCACCGGTACACTGGCATCACACTGGTTTTCAAGCCGTGCCAATGCAGCGGAGTGAGGAGAGAAAACGAGGGAGAGGTGAGAGGAACGAGACGAGGATGAGGAAGAGCAGATCAGTCTGATCAACTTATTACAGCTGAATAAGAGCTGAGAGAAAATATTAGTGATTTTTTACTGTTATTTCATTTACATCTGTAACCACTGGTTTATCCTGATCAGGGTCTCGGTGGGTCAGGAATCACTTTGCACGATGCAGTAACACACCCCGGACAGGACGCCAATCGATCTCAGGGCCTCGACCATCCTCCCTTAGACTTAGCCAGTCAAGTCTGTGTGTAGACGCCTGCTGGGGATTCGAACCCTGGATCCCAGAGGTTGTAGACTAGCGTAATTTAGCTCTGCGCCACCTGGGGGAGCTCTGATACAGTAATGTCATACGTACAGACTTTGGATAATGACACAAACACTGAGAGGAGACACGTACTGTATGTTATTAGTGTGTTGGGATTTTAAAGACGTCTGTGTGGTTTTACCCACACGTGTGTGTGTGTGTGTGTGTGTGTGTGTTGAGCTGTAGATTCAGGGGTCACAAACTTGTGAGGATGTAGGTGGTGGATCAAACAGCTGATTCTGTAAATGAGATTCGTTTCTCAGAGACTCGGTGAGAGACGCTCTGGTGTCCAGGCTGCCATCTGCTAACTCCGCCCACCAACGCGTACACACACACACACACACACACACACACACACACACACACCAGCACACCACGCTACACATCATACACACACACACAACATACCACGCTACACACACATCCAACAATCTCTCACACAAAAATACACACACACACACACCATCACAATATCTCTCTCACACAAAAATACACACATACTCACATATACACACACACACATCATCAAACACACACACACACACTCTCACATACAAATACACACACATACACACAACATACCACGCTACACACACATCCTACAGTCTCTCATACACAAACACACACATACACACACACCATCACAATATCTCTCACACACATACATATACACACATCATGCTACATACACACACACACATACATATACACACACAACACATCCTACAGTTTCTCACACAAATACACACACACATCATCAAACACACACACACACACTCTCACATACATATACACACACATACATATACACACACAACACATCCTACATTCTCTCACACAAATACACACACACATGCTCACAAATACACACACAGATCAAACACACACACACACATACACACACACACACTCTCACATACAAATACACACACATACACACAACATACCACGCTACACACACATCCTACAGTCTCTCACACACAAAAATACACATACATACACAAATATACACACGCACACACAAACACACACCATCACAATATCTCTCACACACATACATACACACACACATACATATACACACACATCATGCTACATACACACACACATACATACACACACACATACATATACACACACATCCTACAGTCTCTCACACAAATACACACACACATACATATACACACACATCATCAAACACACACACACACTCTCACATACATATACACACACATACATATACACACACAACACATCCTACAGTCTCTCACACAAATACACACACACATACATATACACACACATCATCAAACACACACACACACTCTCACATACATATACACACACATACATATACACACACAACACATCCTACAGTCTCTCACACAAATACACACACACATACATATACACACACATCATCAAACACACACACACACTCTCACATACATATACACACACAACACATCCTACAGTCTCTCACACAAATACACACACAGATCAAACACACACACACACAAATACACACACACATTCATATACACACACATCATCAAACACACACACACACTCTCACATACATATACACACACAACACATCCTAGTCTCTCACACAAATACACACACACATGCTCACAAATACACACACAGATCAAACACACACACACACTCTCACATACATTTACACACACATACACACAACATACCACGCTACACACACATCCTACAGTCTCTCACACACAAAAATACACATACATACACACACACACACACACAAACACACACCATACTACACATCACACAAACACACAAACAAACAACACCCTACACAACACACGCTTTCTCACATACAATTACACACACACACCATCACATGCTGTGTCACACACACACACACACACACACACACCACGCTACACATCACACGCTCTCTCACACAAATACACACACAAGTATACACACACACCATCACTCTCTCTCTCTCTCTCACACACACTCTCACACACGCACACGCACACACAGCGGTGGACTGTGAAGGGTGGCTGATCTGAAACAGCTCTGGAGTTTCATGCCCCAGATTATCTGCCCCCCCCCCCTTCATCCATCCAGTAAGAACACGAGGAGGGACCGTCTATTGGCTCGATGACTGTCCCTTGGCAACACACACACACACACACACACACTCACACACACACTCACTCACACAGAGGCACTGCAGCATTAATCAGCATCATCACACAGAAAAGGAAAAATAAAATCCATCAAGTTAATAAATAACAAAGGTGCAATCAGTGGAGGAGGTGGGAGGTGCACATGACCTGCTGGATCCACCACGACCCTGACCAGACTGAAGCAGTTTGGGGAACTAAATGAATGATGCACTTTGTGTGATTATATTTCATGTCATTATTAGTATTATTATTATTATTCTCATTAGTATTTCTTCTGAAGGCCACGGGTAGCGGCGGGCACAGCTGGCACACACAGCCCTGGTAAACTTCCGCTCGTACCCGCTCCCTCCCCTCGTTTGGCTAATTGCGCGCTATTAGTCTCCACTAGCGCAAACGACGCGTCTTATTAAACAGAGAATTCCAAATGAGCTGCGTCAAATCAGAAAGTTCTGGCCTTGTAATGAAGCTAATTTATATGGAAATTGGGCGCCATCGCTGCAATTCGCCGGCGGATTTATGCGCTCGCTGGGTGTCGCCGGAGAAATTAGGGCACCGGGGGGGAGAGAGAAGTTAGAGGAGCGTTTCTCTCGTACGTTCCTGTAGTGGCGTGAAACAAACACGTCTGGAGAGCGGCTGATGACGCGCAGCAGCGTGAGACGAGGAGACGCCATTAGCATCAGGCTAGCAGCGGCGTGAACTAAATGGTATTTTCAGACCCGACAGTGACATGTGACAGGGTTAGAATTTATCATACGAGTATTCACAGTAGAGAGGATTCTAATAACACATGGAGTCATGAGGCAGATTATTTAGACGCTCTACTTATACGTCACCGCAGTTTTAGCTTACTAAGCTAACACAGTTAGCATCAGGACATTCAAACCAATGCTGGCACGCCAGCTAACGTCTCCCTCAGTGTACCGAAAACGCTTAAACTGTCCCTGACGCCCCAATTTATAAATAAACGACTCTTGTATAATTACACCTTTATACAGATTAAACATCAATGAGAATTTATTTACATGTTAAAGGAACTCTGTTGGTTGCTTCGCACTGGTTCGTCCACCATGTTTGTAGTTTTGGTGAGAAAAGTCGTGCCGCACTGAATGCTGGGATTGATCTTCAGCGCTGAGGAGGCGTCGGGCGCTCCCTCGTCATTCAGTCAGATCATCACTCAGAATTAAGGCGCCTCAGTAGGAGCATTTTAAGGAAATCTAAGAATTTAGACACGCCCTCTTCTCGGGAGTGTAGGATCGTATAAAATGCGTCTACCTGCAGAAGAGACGGCACCGGGATCCACTGTAGAACGTCCACGGTGCCACACGTGATGAGGTGGGTAAAGTCCCGCCACCAAATTCCCCAGGACCCCGTCTGACGTCTTGTGGAGGCGTGTCTTGGGCTCATCAATGTGAACAGCAGGCTCTATATTTGGCTCTATATTCTAACTGTGAAACACGGTGGTGGCAGCATCATTTTATAAAGAGCTTCTCAGCTTCGCAGCAGGGACGGTGAGACTCAGACTGAGACGACAAATTACCTTTTAATAGGACAGTGACCTGAATCATACATCTAAAACGACACTGTGGCTTCAGGACAATAACCTCAGGTGAGCCAGCCATGAAGAATGAGACAAAGTGCCCAAATCATGCGTGTACAAGAATCCCAGCTGTACTCGCTACCACAGGGTTTCTACTCTAATGATGCTTAATTACATCAATCTGTGTAAACAAGAGTAAATCGAGGGTAAAACACGTCAACTCTATCTATTTAAAGAATCTTAAATACTTTTCAAAGCCACTGTTTATAATTTCAGTGGTGCTGCACATCACCGTGGTCCTGGGAAGCTGGGTTCAAACCTTGCCTCTTTGCACCCTGGTTTTCTTTCACCTCCCAAATACAGAAGGTACAGAAGGTGCAGAAGGTGGATTGGCTGCTCTGAAACTGTAAATACAGATTCTGTTGATTTGCTGATTTGAGAAAATGTTCATTGTAAAAAGTTCTATACAAATAAACTTGACTTGACTTGATACACACAACTTATTCTGTACAATACCTGCACATCTGGACATTATACAATTATTCTAATTCTAAATGTAAACGTTATGTGCCGGAACAATTCTCAAAACATTCCCATTAACAGACTCACAGATTCTACTTTAATGCTGTATATCTGTACGTTTATAGCTTTACATGTATATAATGAACAGATTGTGCTAGTTTTATGTAAGATTTACGTAAGCGAATGTGTGTTTTGTGTTGAACGTGTGTTAAAACTGTGAGGGACTGAGCACCCAAGATTTTCACTCACCGTTTACACCCGTGTTAATGTGATGTGACAATAAAAGTGATTTGATTTGATTCAGGTGTGAATAGCAATTAGGGCGTTGATGCTGCGTTCACAATCACACCAGGACGCTTTTGTGAAGGAATACATGAACAAACCCAGGGCAGGCCATAGCCTGGTGGTTAAGGTACTGGACTAGTAATCAGAAGGTCACTGGTTCAAGCCCCACCACTGCCAGGTTGCTGCTGCTGGGATTGTGATTGAAATGACCCCGTCTGACCCCCTGCAAATCATGTCTTCACTTCCATCATTCTGTAAACATCCCTGAGTGCAGCTCTGATTTATTAATGCAGCATCTGCACAGCAGAACCGTCAGGATTACAACAGGATGTTGATGGCGCCATCTAGCGGCGATGTGAGGCCTACACTGTGTGGCCAAAAGAATTTGGACACCTGATTACGAGCATGCTGGACGTCTCATTTCAGAAACAAATAGTACTAAAACCGCTCCTGTTAGAAGGCTTGTCACAAGTACGTCTGTGGGAATTTGTGCCCATTTAACCAAGGCTGGGTACTGATGCCAGTCGAGAGAGCTTCAGTCGATGTTCCGGTTCATTCCAGAGCTGTTGAGGTCAGTTTCTTTGAACCGAGCTTCCTAAAGTATTGAAAATAACTACATGTCCCAATACTTTTATTTCTGTGTGGACAGCTCTTCTAATTATTAGACGTTGTGGAAAGAAAATCAAGGTTTATCACGTTGGGCAGAAATCCCCACAGACACATGCATAAAGCCTTTCCACAGTGGGCGGAGCTTGTTATGGTACCCTATATAAACGCTCTTGGTTTCAAGATGTTCAGTTGTCCACATACTTTTGGCCATCGGATAAAATAATATCACTTATTAATATCACTTCATTTATTCATTTTTACTTACTGCTCATCCTGGTCAAGATCGTGGTGGGCACAGTGACACAACGGTGGGTGTAAATAAACCCTGAACACACACACACACACACACACACACACGAGGGCATTTAGAGAAGCCAATCAGAATGTTACTGAGAGAGAAAGAGGACATTAAAGTACCTGAAGAACAGACAGATCCGTGGGACCTCGGTCACTGTGTGACACTCAAGCCTGCTGCTAGCCAAAGCTCCAGGGTCCGAATTCACACACACACACCTTCTCCTTTAACCTGCCAGCAGGTAGATTGGCTACTCTGTATCACCCTTATGTGTGGGTGCATTAATGCCAGACAATAAAAGATGGATAAAAGAACTACTGGCTTCCAAACTGCACGCATGTACAGAATAATAGAGAAAATAACAGAGAAGAAAGAAGCCACAGTCGTGTTCAGTTAATCCAAAGATTTAATGGAAAAATAAACCAACAAACAAACAGAATCACAAAGATTTGCATAAATACGTAGATTAATAACATCTGTTCTATAAAAGCGGAACATCTGGACGTACAGACGAGCGTCCGACAGAGAGGACGGCGCACACGGCAGAGCTCGTGTGGTTTTGGGGGGAAGCTTTTGGTACAACAGTCCAGTCTCGGGTCTCTTATCACCGTGCAGAGGTTCACCCTGAGGGACTGAATTTAAGGAAACCCTGATCTTGGGTCGGGTCGTGCACCTAGTACCGTATATTCCAGACTATATATTCCAGGGAGGGGGGGCAAACTCAACATCATTTGTTGGAAAACTGCCTTAGTTAAACACTGACATCTAGTGGCAGGATGCAGTCACTTCACATGTCACAAAATCGACATGCATTGTGGGAGATGCAGTTTATGTAGGATTTTACAGTGTATTTTAGGACAATCAAACATCTTTTAAGCTCTCGCAGGCCACATAATATAGATAGATAGATAGATAGATAGATAGATAGATAGATAGATAGATAGATAGATAGATAGATAGATAGATTAGATAGATAGATAGATAGATAGATAGATAGATAGATAGATAGATAGATAGATAGATAGATAAAACTTTATTGTCATTGCGCAGTACAAGTAAAAATAGCATGAGCTGTCAGAAGTGGGATTCTAACCCACACCTCCAGGAACAACCTGAACATGACGTGGCGGGCTGCGAGTCTGACAGATGTGCGGTTCAGTATGCTAGCACACTACCGCCGAGATCCGGGGTTTGAATCTCAGCAGCGTTTGGCTGTGTCTGAGCGGGAATCCAATATGACACTGGTATGCAGACCAGAATGATCCGCTGTGGCAGCAGCCGAAGTCAGAATAATCGATCGGGGTGAAAAGCAGTTCACAACCTGCCACTAGGTGACGCCGTAGCTCACTAACATTACAACATATTGCACACTGTCCTCATTTAAATGCGGGACGTAACCTTAAACATGGCTGGTGTACGGTACAAGTAGTACACTTAGCACTACGGCTAAACGGTGGCTTGATTACTGCGTCCTCATATGGTGGATCTAGACTATATGGTCGAAAGTATTTGGACACCTGAGCATGAGCTTGTTGGACGTCCTGTTACAAAAGCAAACTGTATTAAAACGGAGCGACCCGGCCGATCAGGTGGCGCAGCGGTAAAAACACACGCTGGAACCAGAGCTGGGATCTTGAAAACATCGTATCGAATCTCAGCTCTCGAAGCGGCCACACGGACAACGATTGGCCCGTTGTTCAGATATGGGCGGGACTAAGCCGGATGTGGACTCTCTCCCATGACTGGTGCAATTACGACCTCTGCTGACTGATAGATGAGAAAAGAGTGCTCTCGGGGTGCGTCTCTCCGTACACAACGCTGAGCTGCACTGCACTCGTCAAAGTGTAGGTGATAAGACGCATACGGCTGCTGCCCACGTGTCGGAGGGGGCGTGGGTCAGCTTCGTTCTCCTCAATCAGAGCAGGGATCGGCATCGGTGGAGAGGAAGCGTGACGCAAGCGGACAATTGGACGCTCTAAAGGGGAGAAAATGCATAAAGGAAACAGAGAGACCCTCTATAACTCTGATCTTTTCAGCTAGAACAGCCGCCGCTCCTTTGAGAAGCTTCTCACATGATTTTGAAGTATGTCTGTGGGAATTTGTCCCCATTTAGACAAAAGATGACAGCTGATCCGATTCATTCCTGAGCTGCTGAGTGGGGCTGAGGTCAGAGCTTTATAGAGTTGGTCATGCTAGAACAGGAAAGGGACTTCCCTAAAGTGTTGCTGCAAAGCCGGAAGCATGTCATTTCCACAGCAACGAGTTGAATAATTAGAACAGGTGTCCCAATACTTTTGTCCATAAAGTGCATGTTGACTTGATTAATGTGCGTCCAATTATAGTCTGGAAGATACAGAATCATAATAATAATAATAATAATAATAATAATAATAATAATAATCAGTCTGATCATTACACCACGACGACGAGAGTTCACACCGGGCGTGGCGTTTAGCACCTCATACGTAACCAGACCAGAATCGAAGACCATAATAAAGGAGGGGACACGCGGGGGAGGCGGGTATGTCAAAAAATGAGAACACACGCTGACGTTTCAGCTCTGTTAAAGGCTGGTCTGAGGGTTCCTCGTAACTGCTGCGACCTCTGGTGGCTGATCGATGCGTCCACACAGATACGGATCTGCACACGTGTTAGTCTCGACTCTCCTCGGTCAGGAACAGAGGCCTGCAGCAGTCGAGGGAATCGGATACGACTAAATTGAGCGGAAAACGCATTAGAAATGCGAACGTCACCATGGAATAAAAACTCAGGAATCAGGAAACGAAAAGCACTCGATTCCGAGCCGGAGCTTCACCGGCCCAGCGCAGCACGAAAACACGACTCGGAAACTCACGGCGTAAAAAAATAACTCGCTCCGTACGGCTCGTCTCTCTACAGTCGTAACATCGGCTCTATAAAAATAGGTTAAAAATCCCACACGGACTCGGACGTACAGCGTTCTCACGCGTTCATCTACACGAACGTCGGACGGCGTCGGCTTCAGAGTACAAACGTAAGAAAAAGGTGCGACTCGGCTCCTTCCCTCCTGAGACCTCGCCACGTGGAAACCTCCATGACGGAACCAGCTGGTGCTGGTCCGGATCCGTCAATGATTAAATGAGTACGGTCAGGCACAGGCTGCGTAAGGGGGTCAAGCCTTAACATTAAAACCACCTCCTTGTTTCTACACTCACTGTCCATTTTATCAGCTCCACTTACCATATAGAAGCACTTTGTGGTTCTACAATTACTGACTGTAGTCCATCTGTTTCACTCTGTTCTTCAATGGTCAGGACTCTCACAGGACCACCACAGAGCAGGTATTATTTAGGTGGTGGATGATTCTCAGCACTGCAGTGACACTGACATGGTGGTGGTGTGTTAGTGTGTGTTGTGCTGGTATGAGTGGATCAGACACAGCAGCGCTGCTGGAGTTTTTAAACACCTCACTGTCACCGCTGGACTGAGAATAGTCCACCAACCGAAAACATCCAGTCAACAGCGCACCGTGGGCAGCGTCCTGTGACCACTGATGAAGGTCTAGAAGATGAGCGACTCAAACAGCAGCAATAGATGAGCGATCGTCTCCGACTTTACATCTACAAGGTGGACCGACTAGGTAGGCATGTCTAATAGAGTGGACAGTGAGTGGACACGGTGTTTAAAACCTCCAGCAGCACGTTTAGAACTAGGGGACGAGTGAGAGCAGGGGATCGGCGCGCCGTCCTGGGAGTCCTGCCCTGCGCCCAGGGTTTCCCGGCGGAACCGAACCCACCGTGACCCAGACCGGGAAAAAACGTCCAACGAACTTCAATCACATTTTCGGTTCCTGGTTTCTGATCGTTATTCAACACCAGCATGAAAAGACAAACACTGGAACAAAGGAATGCTGGGTGTTTGACGTGAGGTGCCTTTTAAGGTGGATTTAAGGTGGGCCGGTTGTCAGAACTCTAGAATAATCTGCACTGAGGGCGCTCGAGTGATGCTATTGGCTGGTCAGGTGGTTGCATGGACACGATTGGCTAATGTCCGGGAAGTGCGAGGGTGGGCTGAACAGTCTAGCTAACGGGAGGTGCACTTCAGTCAGATCGGTCAGTGCGCTCGCTCTCAGTGCAGGTCCCAAGCCCGGATAGAAATAGGAGTTTTGTGTCAGGAAATGCATCGTGGGTAAAACCTGTGCCACGTCTGGTACGAGGACCAGATGAGAGAGGTGCGGCGGCGAGGTCAAAATCACCAGGAAGGAGCAAAAGTTCGCATCGACACAATTTGGCAATACAGACTCGTACAGTATCGGATGTGTGTGTGTGTGTGTGTGTGTGTGTGTTTAAAAGTACTCAGATAAGATTCACAGAATAAGAAGAGCTACACCGAGGCTCGGCTCGCGCCCCTCATTTGGTACAAAATCTCAAACCAGAAGCTTCACAAACACTCAAACACTCAAAACATCTGGAACCTCATGCCCCGTCGTGTCTGTCCGATTCATGCAGTCCATACACATGCACACCGACATGCACACGCCCACCCTCACCACACACGTTCAACAAGGTTAGGGCGTAAGACAGGGCGTCCCCGTCGTTTTCGGTCATTAAGGACACTTAATAAAGGATTGTTTGCGTATCATTTCACCCAGACTGACCGCACACGCGGCCGAAGTGGACTCGAGCACACGGAGGATACAGGGACTAAAGCACCGGACACGATATATTAACCGCAAAGACAGTTTAAACATCCACAACCGCCTTCCAATCGCACACATCTCCAATAAAAAACTACTTTTATTCTCCCTGCAGGTTTAAATCCTCACCGGAATCCCGAAATAAGAACCGAAATAACCCGAACCCTGTCCGGTCTCAGAACGCCACATATTATTTATATTTTGGATTTTTGAAGTGATCTATTACAGTGTTACACACACAAAGCCCCGGACGAGTAAACCAGCCCTCCTCAAGCAGCCAAAAAAGGCAACGTGGTTGCCAAATCTGCAAGAAATAACCCCGAACAGACATTAAAAAAAGGACCGAGCGTTTTATCAGAGACACAGTGTGTGACGCGGAGCAGGACGACGGGTTTCGTCCACTCACCTTCCCTAAAGGATAGAAGAATAAAAAGAACCCCCCACATTCAAATTCAAATCTACCATCCAACCACTAGGGGGTGCTAAAAAAAACCATGCCAACCTTGCCACGCCCCCGTTTGGTCAAAGCACGATCACCCCCGGATCCAACCGGCACCAGAATTCCTAAACAGTTCCGACTTTGAGCAGGAAGAAAGAAAAGAAAAAAACCCAAACAGCCAATCGAAAAATCCCGACCCGGCTTCCAAATCCGACCTCGAACCCACGGCGTCCGGTCAAAGCGTCTGCGATTGAATTTTCCGTTACGTGAACCTTTTCTTTTCCACAGCCAGGAGTCCAGAAAGAGAGAAAATGCGGATCCGCGGCGTCCGCCGTCCCTCCTAGGAGGTTTTGGATTTCCTGGCCCGCGGTGACGTTTTGTCTTCTGCTCTCATCACGCCGTTGGCTGAACCTCCTGCGGGGCAGAGACAGGAACGAGACGGTCGCAAATCATCACCTCATAATCAAAAACCTAATAAAAAGCTGCACTAGGACCCTGAGAGTCAAATAATTCAGGGAATTTACTATTATTTATTTATTTATTTATTTATTTATTTATTTATTTATTTATTTATTTATTTATTAGGATTTAACGTCTTGTTTTACACACTTTGGTTCTATTCATGACAGGACAGGTAGTTACTGTGGGAGGAAACCGGAGCGCCCGAAGGAAACCCACACAGACACAGGGGAGAACATGCAAACTCCACACAGAAAGGACCCACTTCACCGCTCCACTTAACCCTGTGAGGCGACAGTGCTACCCAGCAAACCCACTGTGAATTTACTATCCACTGTTATAAAGAAAAAAGAACGTTTGTCTCGACACTTGTGGCTTTGATTCTCCTGTGTGGAGTTGGCATGTTCTCCCCGTGTCCGTGTGGGTTTCCTCCGGGCGCTCCGGTTTCCTCCCACAGTAAAAACACATTGCGTTTACAATTTCCGTATTTAGCAGATGCTTTTATACAAAGCATCTTACATCTGTGACAGTATACTGTCTAAGCAATTGAGGGTTAAGGGCCTTGCTCAAGGGCCCAACAGTGGCAACCGGGCAGTGGTGGGGCTTGAACTGGCAACCTTCTGATTACTGGACCAGTACCTTAACCACTAGGCTTCACATGCAGTCAGGGCGATTAGAGCTAAGTGTGTGTTTGCCCTGTGACACTTGAAGTTCCAGTGTTGCCGTTTTGTTGTATTTTGTGTAGGTGTCTCACCCCTTGACGACTCCTTCTTGTTGGGTTTGTTTTTAGGACTGACTGTTTTCTTCCTGCTGCTCTGGACCTGACTCTGCTCCCTCCACTTCTTCAGCTGGAAGTTGATGAACTTCCACATCATCCAGGCCTGGGTGAGACAGATCGCCGACAGACACGTCATCCTGCGCACACACACACACACACACACACACACACACACACACACACACACACACGCACGGCAGAGTGAAACGATTCTGTGAAAGAGGAACTTGCAGAAACCTTCTGTTAGTTCCTGACGATACAAACATGAGAAACGTTTTGTGATGAGTGGGAACATCGCTGATCTAAACATTTGCTGCTTTTGTTTTGCACCGAAGCTACAAGAAAAGCTTTTAACTGTTAGAGTAACACAGAACAAACGGTCTAGATCCTCACACATCCACCCCAAACCACACTGAGCTGCTCACTGAGCGTCTGACACTATATGATACGTCCCACTACACCCAAAAAAACCCTATACTATACATATTATAATAAATACATAATATAAATCATTTGGTTTGTTTGTTTATTAGGATTATAAGGTCATGTTTTACACCCTTTGGTTACATTCATGACAGGAGCGGTAGTTACTCATTACACAAGACTCATCAGTTCTCAAGTTTATATTTAACACAGTCATGGACAATTTAGTGTCTCCAATTCACCTCACTCGCACGTCTTTGGACTGTTGGAGGAAACTGGAGCTCCCAGAAAAAACCCACACAGACACGGGGAGAACATGCACACACGAAGAAAGAACCCGGACCGCCCCACCTGGGGATCGAACCCAGGACCTTCTGGCTGTGAGGCGACAGTGCTACCCACTTAGCCACCCAATGTAATTAAGTAATAACAAATAACTTTTCAGCACTTTATATACTTTTCAGCATTTAGCAGATGCGTGTATACTGTCTAAGCAGTTGAGGGATAAGGGCCTTGCTCAAGGGCCCAACAGTGGCAACCTGGCAGTGGTGGGGCTCGAGCCAACAACCTTTTGATTACTAGTCCTGTACCTTAACCGCCAGGCTACAACTGCTCTACTAATAATATAACAAAAAGAAAATAGAAATAATACAAATATAATAAGTAGAAAATAATATAATAAAATAATTAAAATGATAATATATTAACAATACAAATGTAATAATAATAATAATAATAACATAAAATATTAAAAATATAATTTAATAAAAAGTAAATAATAAAAATATAATAAAAAAATATATACAGTGTATCACAAAAGTGAGTACACCCCTCACATTTCTGCAGATATTTAAGTATATCTTTTCATGGGACAACACTGACAAAATGACACTTTGACACAATGAAAAGTAGTCTGTGTGCAGCTTATATAACAGTGTAAATTTATTCTTCCCTCAAAATAACTCAATATACAGCCATTAATGTCTAAACCACCGGCAACAAAAGTGAGTACACCCCTAAGAGACTACACCCCTAAATGTCCAAATTGAGCACTGCTTGTCATTTTCCCTCCAAAATGTCATGTGATTTGTTAGTGTTACTAGGTCTCAGGTGTGCATAGGGAGCAGGTGTGTTCAATTTAGTAGTACAGCTCTCACACTCTCTCATACTGGTCACTGAAAGTTCCAACATGGCACCTCATGGCAAAGAACTCTCTGAGGATCTTAAAAGACGAATTGTTGCGCTACATGAAGATGGCCAAGGCTACAAGAAGATTGCCAACACCCTGAAACTGAGCTGCAGCACAGTGGCCAAGATCATCCAGCGTTTTAAAAGAGCAGGGTCCACTCAGAACAGACCTCGCGTTGGTCGTCCAAAGAAGCTGAGTGCACGTGCTCAGCGTCACATCCAACTGCTGTCTTTGAAAGATAGGCGCAGGAGTGCTGTCAGCATTGCTGCAGAGATTGAAAAGGTGGGGGGTCAGCCTGTCAGTGCTCAGACCATACGCCGCACACTACATCAAATTGGTCTGCATGGCCATCACCCCAGAAGGAAGCCTCTTCTGAAGTCTCTACACAAGAAAGCCCGCAAACAGTTTGCTGAAGACATGTCAACAAAGGACATGGATTACTGGAACCATGTCCTATGGTCTGATGAGACCAAGATTAATTTGTTTGGTTCAGATGGTCTCAAGCATGTGTGGCGGCAATCAGGTGAGGAGTACAAAGATAAGTGTGTCATGCCTACAGTCAAGCATGGTGGTGGGAATGCCATGGTCTGGGGCTGCATGAGTGCAGCAGGTGTTGGGGAGTTACATTTCATTGAGGGACACATGAACTCCAATATGTACTGTGAAATACTGAGCAGAGCATGATCCCCTCCCTCCGGAAACTGGGTCGCAGGGCAGTGTTCCAGCATGATAATGACCCCAAACACACCTCTAAGACGACCACTGCTTTATTGAAGAGGCTGAGGGTAAAGGTGATGGACTGGCCAAGCATGTCTCCAGACCTAAACCCAATAGAACATCTTTGGGGCATCCTCAAGCGGAAGGTGGAGGAGCGCAAAGTCTCGAATATCCGCCAGCTCTGTGATGTCGTCATGGAGGAGTGGAAAAGCATTCCAGTGGCAACCTGTGAAGCTCTGGTAAACTCCATGCCCAGGAGAGTTAAGGCAGTTCTGGGAAATAATGGTGGCCACACAAAATATTGACATTTCAGGAACTTTCACTAAGGGGTGTACTCACTTTTGTTGCCGGTGGTTTAGACATTAATGGCTGTATATTGAGTTATTTTGAGGGAAGAATAAATTTACACTGTTATATAAGCTGCACACAGACTACTTTTCATTGTGTCAAAGTGTCATTTTGTCAGTGTTGTCCCATGAAAAGATATACTTAAATATCTGCAGAAAT
The DNA here is from genome assembly GCF_030014385.1 of Trichomycterus rosablanca. NCBI lineage: Eukaryota > Metazoa > Chordata > Actinopteri > Siluriformes > Trichomycteridae > Trichomycterus > Trichomycterus rosablanca. The sequence goes on along the minus strand of NC_086006.1, from coordinate 1,325,954 downwards.
GTGAGGGGTGTACTCACTTTTGTGATACACTGTATATTATAAAAAATTAAATAATAATAATATAATAAAACAAAATAATATAATAAAATAATTAAAATTATAAAATATTAACAATAATAATATAATAATCATATAAAATATTAAAAATATAATTTAATAACAAGTAAATAATAATAATAATATAATTAAATAAAAATTATATTATAAAAAAATTAAATAATAATAATAATACAAATATAATAAAAGTAAATAATATAATAAAATAATAAAAAATAATAATACATTAACAATAATAATAATACTATAAAATATTAAAAATATAATTTAATAACAAATAATAATAATAATAATAATAATAACAAGTAAATATAATAAAATAATAAAACATAATAATAACAATTAAATAATAATAATAATATAATAATAAAATGGTGATGAGAATTGTGGATAATTCTACACCAGTCGTGTTTCAGGGTCAGACACCAAATGTTTGTGGACTGTTTGTACCTAACAGTGAGAACGTTGAAGTTCCCCTCGGCCAGTGAGAAGCCCTGACCGTCGGTACGAGAGAGTCCGAACCCGAAGGTCAGGACCGAGAGGGTGAGGGTGAGGAGACGAGCAATCACGAACAGCAGAGCCCAGAGAGTGAACCTGAGAGAGACACACGGGGGGAGAGGAGGATTATTACACCGGATAAAGTCATACAAGTGATTAGAATATAAACAACATCTTCACGACTGCAGTTCCACTATTCTGGAAATGGTTTCTGCAAGATTTTTTAGTGTGTCTGTGAGAATTTGTGTTCCTTTGGTCAAAAGACAATTTGTCAGGTTCAGGCAACATGAGGATGAGTTCAGGACTCAAATTCCATCCCTCGGACGAGCCCATCATCGTTCATGTGAGCACCCGGACAGCCGTTAGCAGAGCTGTGCATCCCGGTAAACCCCTGTGACCAAAATTTAAGGAAAGATGAAAGGAGGGGGGAGGTGAACGTACCCCTTCTGTTTGTTCTCGTTGCTGAAGTAGAAGAGACGCGAGGCGTGGAAGAGCAGCTCCACCAGGTAGTGAGGGACCAAGAGCACCAGACCTAAACGATGCAGACTGACACAGAGAATCAGAGAGAAACATGTGGGTGCTGTTAAATTAATGACTGATCATTTGAGGATTAATAAAGATGCGGAACACACTCACTTGAGGACGTAAGCACCGGTGATGTGGAAAATATAAAGGCAGATGTAGTAAAGCTGGCGAGGAATATCCTCCTGAGAACAGAAGCACAAACCATCAGATTAGTATTTATTTATTAATTTGGGTTTTAACTCCATGTTTAACACTTTGTGTCATTTTAAAAGATAGCATTGTATTGTATCTTGTCTTTATATTTTGGGTCTATTTTATCATTGTATTTTTATGGCAGCCTTGTGTTAGAATTTCTTTCTTTTATAGTTCCAGGCTTGTGTAGTTGTTCCATTTGATTAGTAACAGAGTCTATAACCATCGTAAGTCAGTAATGCTGAGAGAGATCAGATATCTTGAGACTCCGCCGTGCAACAGCCTGGCTGTGCCTGACAGAGGGAGGGTCGGATACTTGCTGAGCATATGGCTATTATCATCTGCAGTGTTTATATCAGTTGTTATGGTGCAAAGAGCCTAAGATTTGTCCAGAAATGTATAAGACATGTCAAAAAGTGACCCAAAGGCGCAGTACGTCTAGCATTGTGTGTGGCACAGCGGTCTGTTACTGGGTTTGAATCTCAGCGGTGCAATTATGTCTGAATGTGTGTAGCGCTCTCCTTTACCTTTCGAACCTTCTGAAAATAAAGCTCTGGAAGGGCATGGAACCAGTACGCTATCTGGCAGATGTAGAAGAACTTCACCTGAAATCTAAACAAAAGAGAAGCTCACAGTGCAATTCATCCAGCCACAGCATCACACAACTGCTCATCTGATAAAAATACTTGAATGCTATAACTTGCTACAAGCTCTAAAAATAATTATAATTCATATTAATGATAATATTTATAATAATAAAACAATAATATTATTACAAATAACAGTAACGATAAAAATAATGGTATAATATTCATAATAATAGAATAATAATAAGAAACTATAAGAATAACATTAATATGCACAAAGCTGACGTGCCAAATATAACGTTGAGATCATCCACTTTGTGCAGCACTATGGTTCAATTTTGACTCATTACATCCACCGAGGTTAGAAGGGTCGCTTTATGAACGTCATACATTCAAGGAGTCTGGTTCCTCTCAAGGTTTCTTCCTGTAATTTTAAGGGAGTTTTTCCTTACCACCGTCACCCTCAGCTTGCTTAACAGGGGTTTTTGGTCTGTCGGTCCTGGATTCTGTAAAGTTGCTTTGAGACGACGTCTACTGTTAAGAGCGCTATATTAATACATTTGACTTGACTTGACATTTCTGATGGGACTGAAGTCAGAAGTTTGACTGGACCATGGAAGCATCTTCACCTTCCTTTCCAGGAAGCAGCTTACAGTTATATAGGTTTTAAGTTTGGGTTGCCGTCTAGTTAAAACACCCAAATGTACTTTTTTTTAGTTGTAGACGTGTCTGATCGGCACTCATGGTATCATTTACGTAGGGATGAAAAGGATTAAGGGGGGAATATTTTGAGTCGGCTATATGATACAGCTTCAGAAGGCACTTACGCCATGCGGGTATGAGGGTAGCCCTCCCACAGGAACGTAGGATTGGTCACGAATTCCTCCTGTGAAAGAGAAAATAGAAACACGGTCACGTTTTCTCCTGGCTGATCATAAACGCTGATTTCCAACCACAAGAATTATATTGCATTTATTTTCCTCCTTTCCTTATATTTTTCTATTGTGTATGTTACGTTTTTCTTATGTTCTTTAGCACTGATGTGACCAGGCAGTTATAAAAAAGCGTTTCACTGCTAGCTATACCGTGTATGACCTGTATGTGACAAATAAACTTTGATTTGAAATGATTCCTCACCGCCGTTAGGATGCTGCAGCCCCAGACGAAGGAGGACAAGTAGAACACCGCTAGCTGTCCCGACTCGTTGAACTTGCTGTGTTTGGTTTTAGACAAGTGCAGGCGGCGGTTGATTTTCTGCAGGGATCAGGATTAATAACACCGTTAATAACACCGTTAATAACACCGTTAATAACACTATCAGTACAGATTAGTACACACAGTTCAGAACCTACATCGAGGACGTACTCCTGGATCAGAGCGTGCAGTATTATGGCGATGAGCAGATAGAAGAAGACGGTGGCGATGTCCTTGGGGCCGTACTGATAAAGGTTCACCGGTTCGGGCTTCTCCTCTGTGTTGAGAAGCAAAAAGTTCATCTTCCACAGCTGAACATCGTACATTATAATCAAATGAAAGGCTAGAAGGAACATCAGGAACACACGACCTACCTGACGTCTGGGTGACGTTGTACTGCACAGTGATGAACATGATGGCGAACTTGGCTGTAACCTGAAACCATTTGAGTTATTAGCATCCAGTTTACAGAAATCAGACCCAATAAAGAGAGATTTTAAAGGTTTTATACAGTAGCTGAGTGTTTATGGTACTGGATTATTCATCTAAAGGTTGAGGGTTCAAGGCCCACCATGGAAGTGCCACTTAAACAATGCCTGATGCCAAATGCATCTTCAAGATGGAACTGATCGATCTCATACAACACATTATCTTGCAGCATTTACGTTTCAATTATTGTACACAGATTAATAGTCCATCTCTTTGTTAGGTCTATTAGTATGGTAGAAACCATTCCAAGGACCCTGTCTGCATCTTAGGAAGAATCAATCCCAGTTTGACATGTAAAAAGGACTGAGAATGAATATTAAATAACATAAATATTGATCATTTATAATAATTACCTCGAACATTAATCCCAGCAGGATGATCCTGGTGTTTTTATGAATGATTTTGTATATTTTGTGTATAAATATTTATGATTTATAATAAATACCTCGAACATTAATCCCAGCAGGATGATGGTGGCCACACAGGAAACCATATCTGCGTGATTCTGGATGATAAACTCATGGCTCAGGACTGGTGGACTCTTGTTCTTCTTTCTGAAGCCCATGTCTGATCAAATAAAGAGTTTTAAGCTGATTTGAGTGGATAAATAAAGAGAAAAAATGAATTCCTGCTGTTTGTGTGCAAGTTGAGTCTGTGTAGCTGAACACTCAGTCAGAGCTACACCCGCTGTGGGAAATCCACCACACACTCGGCTTTCAAAATACGAGTCGATTTTCAACCTAAAAGCATCTTTTCTCACTCTTAGTTCGTGTATTTAAAGTTTTTTAAAACTATTGATCGACCAGGGACGCGGTGGGTCCAGATCTAACCGGGCAACACTCGAGGCAGGGTGAGAATTCCCCTTAAACATGACGCTGACTCGGTACACGACGGTTGATCATCACACTGACTCTCATTCACTCACTCACAGAGGAAGGTTAGAGTAGCCAACACACCTGCTGCATGTTCTTAATTCTATCTTTAGTACTACAGACGTGCAGAGAACATACCAAACTCCCAGTGGAGCTTCAATCCAGATCCCCAGGAGCCAACCTGGATAATTGTATAAGGCCAGCACAATGTCAAGGGTTCTGAGAGGTTAGGTTCAATCCTCATCTCTGATTTCTGTCTGAGAGGATTTAGTTTTTAGTAATTATATTATATTATATTATATTATATTATATTATATTATATATATAAACCAAGGTTTTCATGGAACTTTGGTTTCTATTAACCAAGTTTACCAATAGATTGACGCCCGGTCCAGGTTACCGTCCTGCCCAGCGTTTAAGAGTTTCCAAGTGGTACCCACCCATTCGGAAACAGTTGTTAGTAAAATAACAAAATGGATCAATTTTTAATAATTGTTTTGTCCTGTTTAGAGCCACATTGGGTCCAGAGTTCACATGAAACCACTGTGTAGTGGTAATTCTAGCAGGTGTTTATTTGGGGTTGTTGCTGTTAATGGTGTCGCAACCACTTTCAGGGTTTCTAAATCTGTTTATTTTTGGCTGCGCTCGTATTTACGGGGCACCACAGTGGATCATCCTGGTTTGGATACCAGACTTGGCTCAGTTTTTACACTGGATGCTCTTTCTGATCAGACTCAGACTCTTTTATTGTCATTCAACCATGTACATGATAGAACGAAATACAGTTACCCAGGCCTCGGTGCGTGCAACATGAATAAAAAAAATTAAAATAGACTTAGATAAGTATAAAATAGAATAAACTAAGAAAGAAACAAAAAAAAGTACAAAGTATTTACATTTTAAAGTATTGCACAAAAAATGCAACCCTTCTTATTTTATCTGGGCCCGGAACCTGCACTGAGAGCGCACTGACAAGTGAATAGCACCTCCCAATGTGCACCGTTACAGTCAATCATGTCTGCTCGATAGCAGTTAAAATTTTCTGAAAGTATACTTTCCAAACAGACTGCAGTTGGTGGCATCTCTGTGCCCATATACTGTAAATAAGGCTAGTTTGGCTGTACCCACTGCATTTTTGATTTTATGTTTTGCATATGTCTGGATGAATACCCAAGTTGTGAGAAAAAATCTGTCCAGATTACCAGATGCAATTTAAGAAACACACCCACAGACACAAAGAACTAAATGAATAAATACAGATTAATAAATAAGAGAAGATTAAAGGTCTGTCAGGAATTAAAAGCTGTTAAAACGTGGGTGATCGTGGGCAGGAAAATAGCTTCTGCTTTAGGATTCCAAATATTGACTTATATTTACATTTCTTTAGGATTCTATACAATAATAATCAGACCTTTTATTAGCCAATAATAGTAAAAAAAAACAGTGTAATTAGTGCAATAAAAATACATCTGAATTTATTTCGAATGCAATTCTGTCGGACTCTTATTTTGGCGTGTCTCTGTTATGAACGGGAAGTGTACGTTAAAAGTTCGTGTATGTGTTTAATGGAAGAGTTTTGGTGCTTGTTTGGACGGTAGATGTGAGTAATTATTATTTATTATAATAAATCCTCTATAATTCTATAATGTTTTGGTTTCGGTTTGCTTATTTTTCTCTCTTTGCTTCAGGACTCGTTAGCATTTGATGTTAGCATCACTGTATTTACTGCACGCGATACCCTCCAGTGACCAATCCACCTACTGGCATATTTCTGTGACGTTGGAGGAAGCAGGAGTTTCTGAAGGAATCCCATTCAGTCTCGGTAAGAACCGTTTATTTATCTCACCAAACACGCAGAAGGAAATGTAGGAGAGGTTCGAACCCTGTACAACACCCACACTTACTGATGCATCACTGTGGCTTAGTTAGATGTTGTTGTTTGGAGATTTTGGAGTGTGTCTTTGGGAATTTGTGCCCAACGACAAACGCTCACACACACACACACACACACACACACACACACATTAGTAATAAGAAGGTTGTCTGTTCGAGCCCCACCACCGTCAAGTTGCCACAGTTGGGCCCCTGAGCAAGGCCCTTAACCCTCAATTGCTCAAACTGTAATTAATCACGATTGTAAGTCACTTTGCCAGTTGCCGTAAACGTAAATGAAACATTCAGACTGCTCCTGGAGGTAATGTGATCCTGAACTTCATGGATTTAGCTCAGAACGAGCAGCCACACACAATCCTGACACTATTACACACAATGCTTGGTACAAAGCACACCACAATTAGACTGTGGAGCAGCGGGGTGAAAAAACTCACTTCAGCACCTGCCAGCAGGACAGATGAATGTGGACGTGGTCGTCTACAAAAATGCTTCGAAAGTCCATTTTGTGATCTTGGTGGCGTCATGGTTGAGCTGTTGTTGCTCCTGGATGTTTCCACTTTATTATAATCGCACTTAAAGTTCACCGAATTGGCTCCAGCAGGGCAGAATTGTGGCAAACACTCTTGTTAGAAGGGTGGCGTCCTGTGAGTGTGCCATGTCTCAGGTCTGTGACGATTGTGTGGCTGTATGGCCAGTAGGGTGTTTTGACCACTTTAACCACTGCAAATGGTTTGAATCCACCAGGTTTGGACCAGTCGACATGTCTGGAGTAGAGATGGAGCCTGACGTGGCTTTGGGACTCTTTGAAGAAGGAGCCACCCTGGTTTTGCTGGGCGTTCCTGAAGGAACCGAGCTGGGTCTCGACTACAAGAGCTGGCAGGTGGGTCCACGTTTTCGTGGCATCAAAATGATCCCTCCGGGGATCCACTTCCTCCACTACAGCTCGGCTAACGCCAAACACAACGGAGGGGAACTGGGTCCCAGAATGGGGCTCTTTCTGTCCCTCAAGCCATGCGAGGTCGTTCTGGCTCACTGGAACAAACAGGAGGAAGATCTGGACTTTTCGGCGTCCCAGAACCCAGAGGAGGTGTCTCGGGTCCGGGCCGGGCTGCGCGATCTGGACCCGTGTCTGGGGCCGTACCCGTACGACACGCTGAGGAAGTGGGTGTCTCTGACCGATAGGCTGAGCGAGGAGGTCGCGAGCGCCCTCCAGCCCCTCAGCGGGCGTGTCTGCGCCTTCAGCGACGTGGTTCCCGAGGTCCATCTGACGCACACCAAGGACCGAGCCGAGCACAACCTGCCGCGCAACGACACCGAGTGCAGGAGCATGAAGGAGGGCATGGACCGGCTGCCCCGCATGAGGCAGAGGGAAGGGACCGAGCTGCGCTTCTCTCAGGTCCCTCAACACACGTACCCGCCCGGTGCCACGCCCGCCCAGATCACCCAGTGCAGCATGGACCTCAGCTACGCCCTCAACCGGCTGCTGGAGAGCCATCACAAGGAGCGGCCGCTCGACGTTTTGGGTACGAATACCTAAATAAATGTTTACGGCACCCTAAACCTTTTTATCGCCACTTTTAATAGGCACCATTTGTCCAAAAGTATGTGGACACCTGACCATACACGTGACATCTAATTCCAAAACAATGTGCAGAAATAAGTTTGGAACAAATTCATGCATTTCTGTACCAAAAAAATCAATCCAACTTCACAGCAACAGTTTAGGGAAGGCCCTTTTCTGTTCCAGCATGACAAAGCATGCACAAATCAAGCTCCATAGCCCCACTGAACAGCTTTGGAATGAACCGAAACATCGACTGAAGCTTCCTTGACCAACATCAGTGCCCAGCTATACACTGATGCCGACTAAATGGGCACAAATTCCCACAGACATACTTCAAAGTCTTGCAAGAAGCTATCGTTCTAGCCAAAAAGGGCTCATAGAGATCAATTTGGACACGGTCAGGTATGATATGGGCATACCTTAGTGACCATATGCAGCCAGGAGTGTGTCTTTGGGAATTTGTGCTCTAAAACTCAGATCAGGCTTTAATGCACATGCAAGACGTTCAGTAGGGTAACGTTTTTAGAGACGTGTTTGAACAGGACAGGAACTTGTGCGTGTCTGCAATGTAAAAAAAATGGGGGTGTCCGAATACTTTTGGCCAGGTAGTGTAAGTAGAATGTTCGGCAGGATGCCCTAATTTTTTTAGGCGTCGCCACAGTTTCTTTCCGGACTTGTGACCTGCACTGAGAGCGCCGGTTCTTAAAAACGTAGCATGAATTCAGAGACTAGAAGGGGTGTCCCAATACTTTTGTCCTGTGTATCTGATTGCTCAGGTGAGCTGCAGTTTGCGTTCGTGTGCTTCCTGATCGGGAGCGTGTACGAGGCCTTCGAGCACTGGAAGAAGCTGCTGGCTCTGCTGTGCCGGAGCGAGGAGGCCATGAGGGGGCGCTCTGACCTCTACCTCGGCCTCATCAGCGTCCTCTACCACCAGCTGGGTGAGATCCCTCCCGATTTCTTCGTGGACATCGTGTCTCAGAACAACTTCCTCACCTCCACGCTGCAGGTACACACACTCGATGCTCTGACGCCAAAAAGAAAAGAATAAAGTGATTTATTGCAGATATTTATTGGCAGAAATGAACATCAGTTATAGTTTTTATTTCTCTTCACTTTGGTTCCTCTCTCTTTTTAATACAGGATCATTTTGAGCAAAAAACCAAACCTATGCTGGACTTTTTTCCCCTTTAACAACCCAGCAGTGCCTACAAACACCATTTTTAAATAAATTAATATACAGATTTTAAATTTGATATACAGAATATATACAAATATATACATTTTTAATAATTTTATATACAGATTTTTTAATTATTGTATATACAAATTATACATTCATTTTTTAAGTATTTTATCTACAGATTTTCTGTTATCCAGTGAGTATTTTCACAAATTCAGAGCACCTCAGAGCAGACTGAGCCTTGCGCACCCCCTGTGATGTTTGGTGCACCCCCCGTGGGTGGCATAGACCCCAGCTTGGGAACCATGTGCCCGAAGTATGAACGTTTGAGTTGGGGTTCGTTTAGAGTAGCCAGTCTAGCCTGTGTGAGTTTTTGGGAAGTAGTGAAGGTTCAGAAGATGCTCAGAGATCAACAATGCTCACTTTGGAATTTTGGAAGATGTGGTCGCTGGTATGCGCCTGTTCCGAAAGCCTTAGACACTAAACATGTTTTAATTTTTAAAATTGCTTTTAACATTTTATGCCCAGTCTTAGTTTTGTATTATGTTGGAAAAATAACTCCAGATATGCTGCCTGATCAAAAAAGAAAACACACAGATCAACTTAAAGAGAACATACCAAACTGAGGCTTGAAGCGAGGGTCCGAGCTCGGCCGTCTTGAAACTTTCTGGATTGTGGTTTCAGGATTTCTTCCAGTTTGCGGCCGGTCCGGGCGTCGACCCCACCCTCAGGAGGAGAGCAGAGAAGTTTAAAGCCCACCTGACCAAGAAGTTCCGCTGGGATTTCGACGCGGACCTGGAGGACTGCGCTCCGGTGGTGGTGGAGCTTCTGGAGGGAGTCACGGTGGACTGATGCCTCGGTCACGGTTCCCATTCATCCCAGGCAGCACTGAGAGGGACTCCTGAAGAGAGACTGTTATTGAGAAATGAATTGTTCCTGGTTCATGTGTGTATTAAATTTACAGAAGAGTGTTGATTCTACATCCTGCACCAACGTTTCTCTCATTCATTCACATTCCTTTTAATTCTGAGGCACAGAGGAGATTCCCATCCAGCCCTCCCTCCCTCAGACACAGCCAAACATGTCTGCTAAGCGCCTGGTCAAGTCTCATCAGTGTTGTGCTAGCAGGGTTAAACGTGCCTAATATTACAAATGGAAGCAGTAATTAGGGTGCTAGATTATTGATCAAAAGGTCACTAGTTCAAGCCCCGCTTCTGCCAAGTTGCCCCTGAGCAAGGCCCTAAACCCTCAACCCTAAATTACTTGTATTTGGTCACATGTAAGTGGTTTAGAATCAAAGCATCTGCTAAATAAGCTGGAAACATTTGGCCTGACTGATCCTGATAAACACCTTTGGGATGAATTGGAACATCGTTTGCCAGCCTGGCAATTTCACTAATGCTTCAGGCACAAATTCACACAGACACACTCCAAAATAGTGCAGAAAGGCTTCTGTCTGTGTGTCTGTAGGTGCAGAGAGCGGCCAGCAGGGGGCGCGCCAGCTCCACAATAACAGCAACGACAGCGTGGGACTGGTCAGGGTCACTGGGTGTTAAGTCCAGCTCAGAAATACTTTGTATAAAATAAAAAATCCACCTACTGGTATGTGTTATAGTGATTTAAATACGTTTAGTACTGGGGAGTGATAGCTCAGTGGTTACTGGGTACTGGACTAGTAATCAAAAGGTTGCCGGTTCAATCCCCACCACCGCCAAGTTGCCACTGTTGGGCCCCTGAGCAAGGCCCTTAACCCTCAATTGCTCAAAATTGTGTTCAGTCATACCTGTAAGTCGCTTTAGATAAAAGCGTCTGCTAATTGCCGAAAATGTAAATGTGAATGTAGTACTGAATGTTTGTGATGAAAATGTTCCACATTCTTAATCAGCATCATATTTCACGATGAGTGGGTAAAATGTAAAGTTCAGGTCCGTGTTACCCCGCTATAGACTCACACCCAGTGCTTTCGGGTGGCTCTGAACCCACTGCGACCCTGACCAAGATGAATCAGTTAAAGAAATTAAATAATTATAAGGTGGCGCCTTGTTATTTGGGTTCGATTCCTATTGTTCACAGTTGCTCCACACGTCTGTTCGGATTTGCCCCTCCCTCCCCAGAGCTGCAGAACATGCAGAGGGTGGATTGGCTGCTCTGGATTGACCCTAAGTGTAAATAAAGGACTTGCTCCATTCTTCGCTTAGAACAGGCCTGCTGGTACACTATATGGCCAAAAGTATTGGGAAACCCCTTCTACAGCTCTGGAATGAACCGGAACATCGACTGAGGCTTCTCGAGCCAGCATGAATTCCCAGCCATATAAAAGCTCTTGACTAAATAGGCACAAATTCCCACAGACATACTTCAAAGTCTTGTGACCTCTATGTGATCTTTTTAGCTTCGGCTATAACAACAGACTCTCTTTTGAGAGGACTTGGAAGCCCAGTCAAAATATGACAGTGTTTGTATGGCTGGGCAGTGAAAGCCACAGTTGGTGTTCTGATTCATGCCAGAGCTGTTGAGTGGGGTTGAGGTCAGGGCTCTGTGCAGGACGCTGGAGTTTTTTTGAAAGCGGTTGGAAACGTCGCTCGTATTCACCCGACACTGTTGATGAACGCTGGATTGTTTCTTTAATCCTCGGAGGAACAGAAACATCAGACCACGTTCCCACCGAGCCTTTAGAAAGGCGCCCCCTCGCCCCGGCGCTCGCCCCCCTCAGCTGCTCGCATTCTTATCTGACAGGCCGATTTGGCGGCGTCACGGCGTGTACGGGTCCCAAGCCGCCTCCCTTGTTTACACGATTAGCGCCAGGAGTCGATCCGGCCGCCCCGGAGTCCACGGAGCGACCGTGAAGTCTTTTTAAAGGGAGACGGGGGGAATCACGGGGGGACTCGCACCCTCCGCCTGCTTAATTAAACCCGAACCGCATTCACCGGGTCCAGATGAATGAGCTCTCGCTTCCGCCGCCTCAGGCTGACCTCCGCCGCCTCAATGCGCCACAGCCTGACAGCTTGAATGGTCCGACTCTGGCGTGCTAATGTGATCGACGTCCGTGGCTTTTGTGAGCCGCTAATTCAGATCCTGGATCCCTGTGGGAGCAGAAAAAGGACCATCAGGGCTCCGACCATAGTTTAATGGACTTTCTTACACCACACACACTACAGTCATACACTCGTACCTGCACCACACACACTACAGTCATACACTCGTACCTGCACCACACACACTACAGTCATACACTCGTACCTGCACCACACACACTACAGTCATACACTCGTACCTGCACCACACACACTACAGTCATACACTCGTACCTGCACCACACACACTAGTCATACACTCGTACCTGCACCACACACACTACAGTCATACACTCGTACCTGCACCACACACACTACAGTCATACACTCGTACCTGCACCACACACACTACAGTCATACACTCGTACCTGCACCACACACACTACAGTCATACACTCGTACCTGCACCACACACACTACAGTCATACACTCGTACCTGCACCACACACACTAGTCATACACTCGTACCTGCACCACACACACTACAGTCATACACTCGTACCTGCACCACACACACTAGTCATACACTCGTACCTGCACCACACACACTACAGTCATACACTCGTACCTGCACCACACACACTACAGTCATACACTCGTACCTGCACCACACACACTACAGTCATACACTCGTACCTGCACCACACACACTACAGTCATACACTCGTACCTGCACCACACACACTACAGTCATACACTCGTACCTGCACCACACACACTACAGTCATACACTCGTACCTGCACCACACACAATACAGTCATACACTCGTACCTGCACCACACACACTACAGTCATACACTCGTACCTGCACCACACACACTGACCTGTGCTGTGGGAGTCGGTGGGTCCGTGTGCTGAAACGACTGCTTTTATATATACTGTATATTTATAATGTTTATGCAGTTTTAGCAAATTAATGATTTGTTCTGCTCTCAATAAAAGCAAATCACACACACACACACACACACACACACACAATAAATACTTGGCAGCATGGCTGCACACACACACACACACACACACACACACACACACACACACAGAGCTCAGCGTGACGATTACAGTTCTGTGTTTTTGTACGCCGGCTGAGCACTTGATACTCCGGCTCCCGATCCAGATGCTGCGGTTACTGGGTTTATCGAGCTCTGGAGGTTTTTCCAGACTGGCTCCAATGAATAAATCCTGAATTTACTGGCTCTAGAGGGGGAACAGTGGGCGCGGTAAAAGGGACGGGATCTTTACAGGCGTGTGCGCTTAGTCTGAGACTACAGACTGTTAAACTGAAATAGCAGAAACTGGTACAATAAATAAATTCTTCCAAAATAGAGAGAAAAAAAATCCAAAATACACTATATGGACAAAAGTATTGGGACACTTAGTCTAATTCAGCGTTAATTCAGGTGGAATAATTCAATTATATATATAAATATAAAAACGATTGGATTAAAGACCTCAGCTCCACTCACCGACATCAGCGCCCAGCCGTACAAATGCTGTCACTTCTGGACTGAATGGACACAAATTCCCACACACAGACATCCTTCTCAGAAGCACATCATCGCATTTGTGTTATTTGATGTGTTATTCTTTTAAACACACAAACGGCCACTTTTACACAGAGGAGCGTATAAACACTCACTTCACTCACTGGAAAATGTAACGTGTTGTTTTATGAGCTCGGCTGTTGACTTTTGGAAATGAGTTCATACTACAGGGTTATTTTTCCTTACCGGTGAAAGAGACACACTGAGGGTCTGTGTGAAAAACCTCATGATCTCTCTACATAGACGTGTTATACATCATCCTACACTCCCGAGAAGAGGGCGTGTCTAAATTCTTAGCTCCCTTAAAATGCTCCTACTGAGGTGCCTTAATCCTGAGTGATGATTATCCTTTGTGCCCGTCCAGCATTTGTATAGCAGGGCACTGATGTTGTTCCGGTTCATTCCAGAACTGCTGAGTGGGGCGGAGATCAGGGCTCTGGAGTTTCTTTAAATAAATGATTTCCTTTATATGATTGATTTATTACACCTGGTAGCAACTGTTGTGGCTGAAACACATAAATTGAAATTATAAGGGGCGTCCCAATACTTCTGCTCCTAGTCTGTCTTCTGTAGACTTCTATAACATACACGCTTGTTCATTTGAACTTCAAGTTTCAATGAAAATCCTCTTCATTCACAACAGTGTCTAATCAAACACCCACCAGCCGTCTCTGTGAGGACAGAAATTTTTCACCCGGCGCTCTGCGGCAGGAATGCGTCCACATTTCTCCGGTGTGTTATTCCCTGCAGGCCGAGCCTTCCGTGAGAGCCTGAGGCGGGTTTGTTCTCCTTTTATCCCCGAGTGCTCCCTCGGGCGGCCCCGAAGCGGTGGTTTTTTCAGGGGTCTGGTCTCAGATGTGCGGTGAAGGGGGACTGGGACAGGTCGCAGAAGGACCCGAGGGAACAGCGGCGCTGCTTAGATGCAGAACTCTTTTCCTTCAGCTGCGGCTGATCGGATCTCTAAAGACCTTCGTGTGGCGGCTCATCAAGGTTTGTTTATGCGCCCGCTGGTGTTTTTCTCCACCGCGTGTGCAGGAAGAGGCCTGGATGACCTCAGGGTACGAGTGGTACAGTGTATCACAAAAGTGAGTACACCCCTCACATTTCTGCAGATATTTAAGTATATCTTTTCATGGGACAACACTGACAAAATGACACTTTGACACAATGAAAAGTAGTCTGTGTGCAGCTTATATAACAGTGTAAATTTATTCTTCCCTCAAAATAACTCAATATACAGCCATTAATGTCTAAACCACCAGCAACAAAAGTGAGTACACCCCTTAGTGAAAGTTCCTGAAGTGTCAATATTTTGTGTGGCCACCATTATTTCCCAGAACTGCCTTAACTCTCCTGGGCATGGAGTTTACCAGAGCTTCACAGGTTGCCACTGGAATGCTTTTCCACTCCTCCATGACGACATCACGGAGCTGGCGGATATTCGAGACTTTGCGCTCCTCCACCTTCCGCTTGAGGATGCCCCAAAGATGTTCTATTGGGTTTAGGTCTGGAGACATGCTTGGCCAGTCCATCACCTTTACCCTCAGCCTCTTCAATAAAGCAGTGGTCGTCTTAGAGGCGTGTTTGGGGTCATTATCATGCTGGAACACTGCCCTGCGACCCAGTTTCCGGAGGGAGGGGATCATGCTCTGCTTCAGTATTTCACAGTACATATTGGAGTTCATGTGTCCCTCAATGAAATGTAACTCCCCAACACCTGCTGCACTCATGCAGCCCCAGACCATGGCATTCCCACCACCATGCTTGACTGTAGGCATGACACACTTATCTTTGTACTCCTCACCTGATTGCCGCCACACATGCTTGAGACCATCTGAACCAAACAAATTAATCTTGGTCTCATCAGACCATAGGACATGGTTCCAGTAATCCATGTCCTTTGTTGACATGTCTTCAGCAAACTGTTTGCGGGCTTTCTTGTGTAGAGACTTCAGAAGAGGCTTCCTTCTGGGGTGACAGCCATGCAGACCAATTTGATGTAGTGTGCGGCATATGGTCTGAGCACTGACAGGCTGACCCCCCACCTTTTCAATCTCTGCAGCAATGCTGACAGCACTCCTGCGCCTATCTTTCAAAGACAGCAGTTGGATGTGACGCTGAGCACGTGCACTCAGCTTCTTTGGACGACCAACGCGAGGTCTGTTCTGAGTGGACCCTGCTCTTTTAAAACGGTGGATGATCTTGGCCACTGTGCTGCAGCTCAGTTTCAGGGTGTTGGCAATCTTCTTGTAGCCTTGGCCATCTTCATGTAGCGCAACAATTCATCTTTTAAGATCCTCAGAGAGTTCTTTGCCATGAGGTGCCATGTTGGAACATTCAGTGACCCGTATGAGAGAGTGTGAGAGCTGTACTACTAAATTGAACACACCTGCTCCCTATGCACACCTGAGACCTAGTAACACTAATGAGTCACATGACATTTTGGAGGGAAAATGACAAGCAGTGCTCAATTTGGACATTTAGGGGTGTAGTCTCTTAGGGGTGTACTCACTTTTGTTGCCGGTGGTTTAGACATTAATGGCTGTATATTGAGTTATTTTGAGGGAAGAATAAATTTACACTGTTATATAAGCTGCACACAGACTACTTTTCATTGTGTCAAAGTGTCATTTTGTCAGTGTTGTCCCATGAAAAGATATACTTAAATATCTGCAGAAATGTGAGGGGTGTACTCACTTTTGTGATACACTGTATGTGTTACTGTTTCAGGGTCCGCTCTGAGGCTGGTGAGATTCAGGAGGATGCTTTACAGGCAGCGTCGCCAACCAGGAGCGACACCAAAACGTTCAATAGTTCAGACCAAGAGAGACCAAGACCAGGTTATAGGACCAAGCATCTATGAGTGATTGGCTAAGGTCTGAAGGAATGGGTGGTCTAAACAGCCTAGCCATTGGGAGTTGGGAGAAAACTGTTCCAAGTCTGGTTTGCAGACCAGATCTGCCGTGGTGACGCCTAAATACATGAGCAGCCGGGCAAAAAAAGCTTCATAAAGTAAATAAACACCTTGAAATGGAGAGTTTCTCTCAAAAAGCCTTGAAATGATGCAACACAATTTATCTAGCTTTATTTACTCACCCAAGGAACAATTAAGTCCATAATACCTACTCGCTAAAATAAATGCTTCTAGCATCCATAGGTTTGAGTGCTCCTCTTACTTGAGTTATAGGTGATACTTGGTCTTAAAAGTCTGACTTTCATTAAGTAGCACCAGTTATGTTCTCTTAGAGACCTGGTATTGACCTGCAGTAGATGGAACTCACAGTTTCCTAGAAGAATCGTCGGCGTTCCACTATTGCGCCACTCGGGAGTATCCATACCTCTCCAGCCAGCATTTATTGCACATTTTGAGTTTTTATTAGCCTTAAATTGCTCTCCGTTTTATTTCTGAGCTGGAGTTTTACTTGGCAGGCTTCACTCTTCTTCTGAAGGAGGAGTCACGTCTGTTTGGTATTACTACTCTCTGGCTCAGTTTCCTGACAAATAAGCACAAGTTGGCTGAAATTCTCTTCTTGGACGCCGGCCACCCTTAATTAGGTCTAAACCGCGGATCCTAATGACTTCGGCGCAGGGCATGCGTGTGCTCGTGGCTCGTGTCTTGGCCGAGACTCGTTGCTGAATGAGAACCAGTCGACGGCGCTCTACAGGAAAGTGATCCGCTGTGGTTATGATGGGTGAGCAGCTGTTGGAAATGAAGCGGTCTTGCTTCTGCGGTTAGGTAACGTACTCGGGGGTCAGGAGCTGCGGCTGGTGTGGGTTACTCAGGTGTACTTACTGTACGGTAGGGCTCATAAATCCTCACCAAGAATAAAAAATAATACTAGCGTTGTTCTTAGCTGAGCTGGACTATGTTTAAATATACTGACTGTCGCCAATCTGCTACCATTCAGTCTGTCATCATCTTCCAGTACCAGTCCCATGGAAAAGTAAGAGCAATCACCAAGGGCAACCTCTGGAACAGGGCATCATTGTTTAGACTTTCATTTTACTAGAGAATTTTCATTGAATATTTCAGACGTCACATCATGGACCTGGCTTGTAGCCCAATAACTCAGTTCCTCACTCAATTACTGTCAGCAGGAGTTTCACTGAGGCCCCAACAATCATGAAAATAAATGAATTCTATATTTAGGTATAAAGCTTTTTTGTCCCTTTTCCATTCCTTGGTATCCAACTTTTTAAATTAGGTAGCTTTCATTGTATTGTTCCTAAGTACACATGATAAATTTGGTTGCCCTTCTTGACCGAGGACCAAGCATCGGCCCGTGTAGGTGGATCAAAAATCATTAGAGTCTGTCGATCGGTCAAATGCAATCATCATCCAGTCCCCCACCACAGACAACGATAGCAGGACAAACCAACAAAGAGTCTTGGTGTTGTCTGGTGGGTTTTGTACTTTAAGGTTTGCTGAATGAACAGATTAAAAAAAACTTTTTAAAAAGGAATCAATTCCTCAAATTCAGGTATAAAAAAGAGTCGATTCGTGAGTCATGAATGAGTCAAAGCATTGGAGTTGATTCAGATCATAGAGATCGATTCAGCTGTACCCAAACATACCAAAAGTACTAAATACCTTAATTTAGCAAACACTGCTTTAATAAACAGTCATTTATTAAGGAACATAGATTTAATTATTGATTTTGTTAATGTAAACTTAAAATAAACACAAACAAAGTGTTTACTGATTCAGTGCCAGGTTTGGGATGGTTTCATTTATTTACCATGGTGAGTAACTTCACTTAGAAGCCGTTAGGAGCCACAACGGCAGATGTCAACCCTCCTGTGTACCCGGGCTTGGGACGTGCACTAAGAGTGAACTGATGTGTGTAACATTATGCACCTTCGGTATTTGTAAGCCCAGCCTGGGATTGGAACCCCCGAAATTCAGGCAGCTGCTGAAATAGGAGGGCTGCGTCAGGAAGGGCAACGGGCATAAAAACTGTGCCAAGTCTGGTATGCAGAACAGATCCCTTAAATACTCGAGCAGTGTTGCACTCATGGCACTGTTGGTCGGTGTCTTGTGGGCGTACAGGACCTTCATAGTTGACAAGTCCAAGTTGGCACTGTTGGGCTCCTGAGCAAGGCACGTAACCCTCAACTGCTCAAACTGTTAAAGACTCAAAAGTGCTTAAATGTAAATGCTTAGCATGGACTATCTAACGTCCAGCCAGACGAAACTTAAACGAGGACATCTGATCTGTTTTTGGTGGCGATAAGTTGGGCTGTTTGAGTAAATCCCTCCGAGGCAGATCAGGACGCGTCATTTCCAGCACATCTTTTCAAATATTCCGAGCGCTGCGTCCAAACCAAACACAGGATCAGGCACCGGGTTAGTAAGGTAGTAAAAGCCCGGCCGATCTCCGCATATTTTCGAGAGGGAAGATTGGGCCGGGGCGTAATGAAATTCTGCTCTGAAGCTCTGTCTCAACGTCTTCCTGCGCTCGCAGCCTGGCCAGGTAACAAGATAAATAACACGTGAGCCAAGTAGGAAGTCCACATGTGATGATGGGCATTGTTCGGGTGCTGGGATACCAGCTGTGTGGGCTTGGGTTACACAGGTTTTAAAATATATATATATATATATATATATAAGATAATAATCTGCTTTATACAGGTTTAAGGTTTAAAGCTGAATGAAAAGGTGTGAACTTCCTCTGTCGGAACCACCGGAGCTCTGGTCCGACACTAGAACAAGCTGTAATAACTGTGGCACAAGTTTATGTATTTCACAAATAAACTGTCAGTGAAAGACTACAAAGACTTACATACACTACACTACAATATGGTCACAAGTATTTTGACACTGGCACTGTTGGACCCCTGAGCAAGGCACTTAACCCTTAATTGCGCAAAATGTAGTTACCGGCTATTTACTAATTGGGACAGACGCCCATTCTAATTATTAATTAAATTTATGTATTTTAGCCACAACAATTGCTAACATGTGTAATAAATCAATCATTCAGTTTAGGGAAGGTCCTTTCCTGATCAGGCATGACTGTGCCCCTGTGCACAAAGCAACGTGTTATAAATACATTAAGAAAAGATTAAGCTCGGTTTAAAGAAACTCCACTGACCTGCACTCCACAGCATTGGAACACAGTAAACAGTTTAGGGAAGGTCTTTTTCTGTTCCAGTATGACTGTACCCTTGTAAACAAACCAAACGCTTTGTTAATAAGACTCAATTTAAAAACAAAGAAACTCCACTGACCTGCACTCACACAGCTTTGGAATGAACTGGAACATCAACTGAAACTTTCCTGACCAAATAGGCAATGGATCACTGAATGGGCACAAATTCCCATACTTCAAAGTCTTGTGAGAATCATTTCAATACCAATGCCACTCCCAATCCATATCGATTGTTTCTCTACTTTTAAATCCCAACTTAAAACTCACCTCTTCAAGCTAGCCTACTATTAATCTTTCGAACTTGATTGGTACTACTACCCCGATATTTGTTTAACAGTGATTATATCTGACTGTTTAGAGATTGTATTGATTTTATGGATGAGTTTGTACTGATTTCTATTTTATTGCATTGATTTTATTATGTTTATCTTTATTGATTTTTCTACTACATTTTAATGGTTTATTGATGTCTGTTACTTTCTTGCTTTTGTAAGGTGTCATTGGGTGTTTTGAAAGGCACCATAAATAAAATGGATTATTATTATTAGTTTTAAAATGGAATGTCTGAAAGGCTCATGGTCAGGTGTCCAAATACTTTTGGCCATATAGTGTATAAAGCTTGGTGAATGAGCAGATACAGCCAAACAATCTTTCTTCTACGTCTGGATGTTGTTTCCATTACAAGAACACAAAACAAAATCAGAATAAATTAAAACACTTAAACATCCACATCTTTTTTCCACATCTTCCCAGACATAAACATTTTAACTACAAAATCACTTTCACATTTTATATAATGTCATTCTCAAGTAAATATTCTCTTAGAACAGACATAAAACGTCCTGAAAATACACATTTATACGATAAAAAGTTGTAAAATTATAAAACAACAGGGCTGCATCTCACTGAATCAGAGCTTGAATCACCACATTTGAATCAGTGAATCAGAATCACTTGAGTATGAATCACTGAGTTTGAATCAACATAACGCAAAAAAAAAGTACAAAAACAAACTTTCATTAGATTTATATCGACTAGATGTTACATTAGATATAAACATTTCACATTACTGTAATATAACTACAAAAATGTAAATAAACACGCTTTTAAACTAGATTACTAATTAGCCTAGCGCATTAGCTTGAAGTTCTGGGATAACCCTTATGGGACGTTTTTACGTTTTTTTTTTAACTGTTTTTAGCAGATAAAGATGCAAAGTTCTGGTGTAAATATTCCAGAACCTTCTCTATTAGCAAAGCTAAAAGCTCCCTACAGGCTGGGCTGTAAACCAACGTCTCCAAAACAAAATAAGTTATTAAATATTAATCCACGTTAATTAGTGTAAAGGAAAATACACACTGATCAGCCATAACATTAAAACCACCTCCTTGTTTCTACACTCACTGTCCATGTTATCAGCTCCACTTACCATATAGAAGCACTTTGTAGTTCTACAATTACTAACTGTAGTCCGTCTGTTTCTCTGCATGCTTTGTTACCCCTTTCACCCTGTTCTTCAATGGTCAGGACCCCCACAGGACCACCACAGAGCAGGTATTATTTAGGTGGTGGATGATTCTCAGCGCTGCAGTGACACTGACATGGTGGTGGTGTGTTAGTGTGTGTTGTGCTGGTATGAGTGGATCAGACACAGCAGCGCTCCTGGAGTTTTTAAACACCTTACTGTCACTGCTGGACTGAGAATCGTCCACCAACCAAAAATATATCCAGCCAACAGCGCCCCGTGGGCAGCGTCCTGTTACCACTGACGAAGGTCTAGAAGATGAGCGACTCAAACAGCAGCAATAGATGAGCGATCGTCTCTGACTTTACATCTACAAGATGGACCGACTAGGTAGGAGTGTCTAATAGAGTGGACAGTGAGTAGACACGGTGTTTAAAAACTCCAGCAGCTCTGCTGTGTCTGATCCACTCATACCAGCACAACACACACTAACACACCAGTACCATGTCTGTGTCACTGCAGCGATGAGAATCATCCACCACCTAAATAATACCTGCTCTGTGGTGGTCCTGTGGGGGTCCTGACCATTGAAGAACAGCATGAAAGGGGGCTAACACAGCATGTAGAGAAACAGATGGACTACAGTCAGTAATTGTAGAACTACAAAGTGCTTCTATATAGTAAGTGGAGCTGATAAAATGGACAGTGGGTGTAGAAACAAGGAGGTGGTTTTAATGTTATGACTGATTTGACATTAATTTATAGCTTCCATTTGTATATTATGTTCCATTTATCTTCAGCCCACTGTATAAGCAGTGCTTGAATACAGTAGTAGCCTAGTGCTTAAAATACTGGACAAATAATTAAAAGGTCGATGGTTCAAGCCCCATTGGTGCCAGGTTGTAAAAAATGCCTGCTGTAGCCTTCACATCAACGCTGGTTGTTTTGAATTCTTCAGTTCACCGCCAGGGCATTCAAACTACACAGTCCACAGAATTATGTTCAAAACCATCAGACCATCTGTCAACTTTTTTGTGTTTTTGTGTTTTTGAAAGTAATTCAGTCCAAACAGCAGCTCCTAATTTCATTCTAAGGGAGGAAAATGTGCGCAGCAGAACATCACCATGATGAAATAATGAAAGAAAACGAAAAATGTGAAATAAAAAAGCTGACTTGCGGTTTTACTGTCCAAAGATCTCATTAGCGAGGAGCAACGTTTTCCAGAATCTACAAAAACTAGGTGGGTCTGTTCTTGTTTATTTACTCCAGTTTGTACCCAGTATCTTCTTCTCACTACCATTAACAATGCTTGAAAACAATACTCAGCCAAACAAAAGCAACAGTTTGTGTTCATAATGAATGGATTTTCACTAACAAATAAAAGACTCGGTCTACGGTGTGTCTGTGGTGTGTCTACGGTGTGTCTTTATCCATAATAAAGTCTCTCAGGGATTAAAGACTGACTGTAGTAGACTCTGGATTACTGGGCTGGTATAAACCCAGTACCCAAAGACTGAATGAAATTCTAATAAAATGCCAATGAGGTCAGTGTGCCTGAGGTCAGGAATGCCATGAACATGTGCCGCTGTTGTGCGCTATCCAGTTTCAGTCCAGTAATATCTGGACCTGCATATAAATATTAGTGAAATTCCAATTCCAGCCCGGGGCCAAAATAATTTCCCATGAATTTGTAGTTCGTTCAGCTTATTAAAAGAAAACACAAGAACCATCAAGTTTCATTGTGAACACAATCTGGTGCACGATGAAGAGATCAGACGCTGACCTTCGATAACCAGCTGATGGAAGAAACACATACAGACACGAGGAGAACATAACAAACGTCAGACAGATCGTAACTGGCCAAGATTGTTCGGCACGCCAGGGAAAATGTTCGGAGGGAAAACACACCCATCACAACCGTGACCAGGATGCAGCTGGTGGAGTCGGTGGCACACAACACCAGGTTCCTGGCAGCAGGGTTCTAACTTCACTTCCAGTAATCGATTGTGAGAGGTTTAGCATGTTCTCTATGTATCTTGCCTGTACTTAAGACTGTCTACTTTAATTCAATTCTATGTGTGAATTTGTGTGATGCCCTGCTGTGGTCCACACCTACTTCAACCCTGATCAGGACTCTTACGTGGAGTATGATCGATGAACCTGGTGCCCATAAGAAAAGTCTTAATTATGTGTACTGTGCCAGGAACACTGTAACACAGAGAAGAATCGAAGAATGAAACCAGCTGGGCTTTAAATTTCTTGCCATCCACATCAGCCCTGGATCTTCTGAATTCTTTATTTCCTCGCCAGGGAACGCCTTCAGATTACCCAGTTGATCTAAATCATCGCACCATCCGTCAGCTTTCTTCTTTCTGTGTGAACCTGTGAAGTACTTTAAAATGATTCGGTCCACGTTGCAGTTCAGATAATGACAGAAAATGAAAGTGAAAGTTTAATAGAAATCTGACTGAAGTCTCGAGGTCTCACCTTCCAAGATCTCATTAGTGAGGAGCAGCGTTTTCCAGAAATCTATCGGGAAGATTACAGGAGCTCCTGAAGGGAGTGTAAAGGCCAGTAAAGGCCAGAACGTAATCATGTGAAGACCAGAAAGATGCAGGATGATGCCTGGGTGAATGATTACAGATGTGAATGAATGAAAACAGAACAGTGTTAGGAACCACAGGAACTGGAATCTTAAAGACCCTGGGGGAACCAGATTTGTCAATTTTACTTCTCTTTGCAATGAACCCTGGTCCAGTTCACGGTAGTTTCATGGACACCAACACACACAATTTATTTTCTCACACCTAGAGGTAATTTAAAGCAGCTAATTTATCTTCTGCATGTTCTGTAACATGCCAAACTCCTTACATATTGTCTCCAGGACTCGTCGCTATAAGGCCTTGTAAATTGAAGCCAGTTTGCCAATATGAATCATTTAAAATTGAACCACAATGCTTCAAAATGCTAATTATTGTCTAATTGCCAACAATGACCTTGTTACAAATTACCAATGTTACTAATTTTTGGTGTCTGGATATTTTATAAACATTTGTTGGTGCATATAAACACATATTTTTGTATTCAGACTCCTTGACTTTTGGCACTTGTGATGTGGATTTGATTTTGAATGGAACAAATCGGCATTTTTACCCATTAATCTTCATTTAATCGCCCACACTGATACAGTGAAACATCTTTTAAAGTTCTTGGAAAAGTATTTGAGTAATATAGGGTCTGAATACTACTGGGAATAAAAGATTTCAGTTTTGTTTTGCTCTGAATATAAGGATAAAGGACATTAGGTCTGCACATTTCAGCCAAATATGCAATACAAGTTTATTGTCAGTGATGTGAATCTGAAAATGGGACGTTTCACTCAGTTCTGATCAGAAATCTGGTCCTGGACCTCGTTCACAAACGTTCTGTTTAGGTTTTCGGCTAAACAAGTCAAGCTGAGCGAAGGCTGAAAAACGTCAGATCTGCTACATACCAAACAGATCTGCTGCAGTGTGGAAGCCAGAAGGCTGAACAGAAACAGCGCACGGGTGTAGACGGTAAAAAACCATCTGCGATTGGGTCTACGGGGAGTCATGACTGTAGAAACGGCCGTAAAACGAAAGCGAACCGAAGCAAAACTGTTTATATAATATTATTAGATTTTAATGCTGGTTTGGAGTGTGTCGGTGAAATGTTTGTTTAGTTTCATTTTGGAAAAACTTCTCTGCTTATTTAAACAGATGAAAGCCTGGACTGAAACAGCGGGTAATAACTGGCATCCAAGTGAACATGTTACACATGATGTGAATTTACCTTTCAAACCACAGCAACAGTCCTGCAGTGGCTAGCAAGAAGGGCATGGGTTTGATTCCCTGGCCGAGCACCAGGGTCCTTTCTGTGTGTGGTTGGCATGTTCTCCCCATGTCCGTGTGGGTTTCCTCCGACAGTACAAAGACGTGCAGTCAGGATAACTGGAGATACTTGAAATTGTCCTAAATGTGACTGGTGACCTGTCTGGTGTATTTCCTGCCTGTCGCCCAATGAATTGGACCCACCATGACCCTGACCGGGATAAAGCAGTGGTAAAACAGGCAATGAACGGATGAATGAAAGCATTCTTCTCATAAATCTGCCTTCTATACTATATACCACATATTTGACATATATTCGTTTCTAAAGCGTTTAGCGGACGCTTTTATCCAAAGCAACTCAAGCAATTGCTCAGGGGACAAGCAGGGGCAACTTGGCAGTGATGGGGCTGGAACTAGGTACCTTCTGATTATTAGTCCCATACATTAACCACTAAGCTACCACTGCCAATCAAAGTTACACACATGATTCTTACTGGTGATATCTGGGGATCCAGGGTTCAAATCTCAGATGAACGTCTGCATGGACATGATTTGCTAATGTCTGAAATAGTCTAACCATTGGAAAGTGCACTCTCAACACCCGTCCCAAGCCTGGATAGACATACACTGGTACCTTGAAACTCAATGTCAATTGGTTCTGGGAGTCGAGTCTTAAAGACGTTGAGCTTTAAGGTATTTTTTCCATAAGGATGTTTGGGAAACCTGATAATGTGTCCATGGTC
The DNA here is from genome assembly GCF_030014385.1 of Trichomycterus rosablanca. Classification (NCBI taxonomy): domain Eukaryota; kingdom Metazoa; phylum Chordata; class Actinopteri; order Siluriformes; family Trichomycteridae; genus Trichomycterus; species Trichomycterus rosablanca. Next base: position 1,300,073 of record NC_086006.1, on the reverse strand, counting down.
CCGTGGAGCTGCAGATATTAAAGGCCCATGTACTTATACACTGTCAAAAATATCAAAAAAATAATATAAAAACACTGAAATACGATGAAATAAAAATACGATGAAAAATCACAAGCCCATCGCAAGTTTATGGAACGTCGAGTTACAAGGTTCGACCCTGCAGGACTCAATACCGAGCACTCAAAAGAAAAATGATAATAGGTTTTGATCTGTACAGTAAATGGCTGCTATTTACGTATCTAAAGCACATAATTGGACCTGAAGGACGCCTCAGACGTTGAAGTGTACGCTTACATCACGGCTACCCCGGGGAGGAAGAGGTTCCGAGTACAGTACCCCGATTCTGACAACATACGAGACACGTATGAATGGATGGGGGTCCAGAGGGAGGCTGGAGGCTCCTGCATGTCTCATGTTGCTAATCTTCAGCAGATGGTTCCTGTTACAGGACTTATGTCAGATTAACGGACATGAGGAGGTGATGTTAGGACGCCGGGGGTGTTTCTACCACCAATCGACAACTCTGAGCTCGGCGCAGTCTCCAGAATGATATTCAGGACTGATTTAGTGATCACACTCCGGTCTCGATGGTGGTGGGTTAGCAGGGTTAAGTGTTCTGAATGACAGAGATGGAAGCAGCGTGGGGTTCCTGAGAGATCAGATACTGGATTATTGTTCGGTGGGATGCTAGTTCAAGCACCACTTATGCCAAGTTGACGTTGAACCCTTGGTTTCTTGCATTGTATAAGTGACAGTCGTAAATCTTTATAAACAAAAGCATCAGTACTGTAAATGTTAATGTGAGGTGAATGTAAATACTTCCACAAAGTGGGCACTAAGCGGCTCTGTGGCGCAATGGACAGCGCGTTGGACTTCTAGACTCAGCTGTGAGGCCATTCAAAAGTTGTGGGTTCGAGTCCCACCAGAGTCGAGGTTTTTATGTTACGAGTAATAAACACATATATTATGCACAACTATTCATACGAGTAATGTCCGAATATTTCTTGTACAAATGAGTTTTGATAGGTAAAAAAAAGGTTTAATTAAACTTTAATCGTCACACATTAAAAATCACGAAACAATTCAAAACATTTTTTGGATTAAATCTGTGTGAACAAAAGCAGCCCCAAGCTTCACATCAAACAGCTCTGTGGTGCAACGGACAGCGCGTTGGACTTCTAGGCTCAAATTTGTGGCCATTTAAAGGTTGTGGGTTTGAGTCCCACCAGAGTCAATTGCTTTATACTGTGAGTAATAAACCATGTGAACCTCTTCATCTGAGTAACGTCCGAGTATTTCTGGTCCAAAGTAAATGAGCTTTGATCTATAAAGTTAAATACTGATCAGTTCATTTTAAACCTCGTCGAACATTAACAAGCAACAAAAACACATTTAAAAACCCTTTTTAAGTAAATCTGTGTGGACATTAAGCGGCTCTGTGGCGCAACGGACAGCGCGTTGGACTTCTAGGCTCGGGTATGAGGCCATTCAAAGGTTGTGGGTTCGAGTCCCACCAGAGTCGAGGACTTTATGGTATGAGTAATAAACACATATATAACACACAACTGTTTATCTGAGTAACGTCCGAATATTTCTGGAACAAAGTAAATGTGCTTTGATCTATAAAATACTGATCAGTTCATTAAGTTTAATTTTCCTTCAGTCTGAGAGTTTAAACCTCAACAAACATTTAAAATCACTAAACACATTTAAAAAATGCAGTCACAAGCAGGACGTTAGGCGGCTCTGTGGCGCAATGGACAGCGCATTGGACTTCTAGGCTCAGATATGAGGCCATTCAAAGGTTGTGGGTTCGAGTCCCACCAGAGTCGTAGGTTTTGAGCCCAGATGACTTGCACTGGGTTCCATCTCTCTCACCCTCTGCAAACCTCTTTATCAGAAAAGTGCTCGAGCAAATTTATTAAACCCAACCCAAACGTCATTACGTGTCTTTAAACCTCGTCAGACATAAAAAATCACTGAACACGAGTTTAAAATGTTGTTAAGTAAATTTGCGTGAACAAAAGCAGCGTGATTGGAGTTTTAGGTTCAGATTTGAGACTGTTTTAAGGTCGTGGGGCGAGTGATCAGAAGATTCCTGGTTCAAGCCCCATCAGTGTTGGGCCCCTGCATGCTTTATGCTCAGTGTCTTTAGGTAAAGCGCTCAGCGTCAGACGCCCACATACGTTTGACCAAACAGGTCACTGAAATAACCAGAAATAAACCGATGGAGCGTCGCGGCGTCAGCCAGCACAAACTCTCACACATGCTAACGATCGTCCGAGCGTTTTTATTTCTACTGTAGGTTAAATATGTCACCGCGCCGGCGTACGCACCACATCTGCTGATCATTACCCAGCGCAGATTTTTACTGAAAAGCCGCTTCAGCGCCGCGCCGCGTTTTTCTGCTCCGCTGGAGCGGGAGGTGGTTTGGACCCGGGCCAGTTAATAACGACTTCGGCCTGATTGACGTGAAATGGGCACAGAAAGCGATGCTAATGGTTTAAACGCTAATAATTACGGTCGGGGAGCGAGAGCGGGGCGTGTCTGTGAATCAAAACGACCACCCAGTACGAGCTGGTTTTAATCATGGCAGAAATACAGCGCCCAGCTAATGACCAGTATACCTTTATTCTTACTAACCGCTTCATCCTGGCAGCGGTCGGCCTAGCATCAGTCAGTCACGCGCCCAGGGAAAGGTGCTGGTCTGCACCGTGTGGGCAAAACACGCTGTACATCAGCATCCGAAGAGGCCGAAGGTCGCTGACCCATAATCACAACTCACAGCGGCGGCTCAAGTTCAACCATAGGGGTCCAGAAAGGGCTTTGAACCCATCACGCCCGTTTCTAACCCCGATCTGCGAGCACGGCGTCCCGAACGGAGAGGAATTCGACCCATTTCCCGTCGTGCTGCTGCCTCTGAAGAACAAATCATTCTGACCTCAGTTCCTCTCGCTTTTGTTTTCACACGTGAAAATCTCAGACGCCCCCGTATGGGTGACGGGGTCAAAAGGCGACCGCGCTCCCGCCACACAGCGCAGATCCGTGCCCCATTAAACCGCTTCTTGTCCTTCCGATCCTCCAAATCTGATGATGATGCAGCGGCAGAACGAGGAGAGACCCTGTGCCACCCTTGCACCACTTGGGGTGGATTTAATTAGTCATTGGAGTGCTACATTGGTCTATTAAAGGGCGGTGGTAGCTCTGTTGTTAAGATGCTGGACTAGTACTCAGAAGGCTGCTGGTTCAAGACCTTTTACCACCAAGTCACCAATCGTGTTCAGTCATAATTGTAAGTCATAAGTCCTAATGTAATTAGTCGTTGGACTAATGTTGTCATGCAGATCTGACGGCGCTGTTCTCCTTTTTTCTTCCAGTTTAGTCATAGCCAGTTACTCTTATGGCGATGATCGCCCAACACGCGCCCCCTCCTACACATTCACAGGCCACAGAGCCCTGCAGAATATCAACTCCTTTATTCATTATTTTTATGTTTCATTAGAAGGGGCGTCCAGATACTTTTTGTCTGTATTATGTATTTTTCGGGACCCTACAGGCACATAAGGCGACTCTACATCAGGGTCCCAAGCACTAAATCTGAAAACTACCGCTGTAGGGGGACAGTTTGTAACAGTAAACCCCATTTTCCACCTACAGTGAGCTTCAAACGTCGTTCCCAGATCCTCTGCGGTTTATTCAGGAGGTTGTTTGTTTGCTTGTTTTTATTTTAAAGATGAATAAATGTTTATCCACACAATAAAATGAGTAACTAAACCATCAGTGGTAGTGGATCAGGCTCCAGGATTAAATCACACCCTTCACCCGCTCGACCTGAGCGCAGACGTGACCGCACATCACCGCCAAGCTGCCAAAACAACATCTGTCTGCAGATGTGATCTGTAATTGGTTCAGTCCGCTCCGCTAACGTGGTCCAGCGGAGGTTCAGGGATCCGGGACCACTTTCGAAGGTTCAGTCCACAGATTTTAGATTTTTATATTTGATTTAGGGGACAGCAGTGGGAGCCTAGTGGGTGGAGCCTTGGACTTTTAATTGAGAGGTTGAGAGTTCGAATCCCAGGTCGGCCATACAGCCACTGTTGCATCCAGTATATGAATGCATCCAGCTGTGATTCACCTCTGTTTGTAGTTCCTGTTAAAAAAAGACCACACCCAGGCCAGGCTCACGGGAAAGCATCAGGCGGCGTCTGGTAAAGCTATAGAGTCTCTCAGCCACCTCGTCCAGCCGTCAGAGCGGCGGTTAAATATTTAGGAGTTTTGTTTAAGCTCAGTCGCACCTATAAAGCTCCAGCTGTGGCCTCCACACCTTCTGAACCAGCCGCGCTCGGCCCCGCCACCCCGGTGATGCGGTTACGGTTGCAGTTTAATGTACCTGGTTTATACGTTACCTACACACGTTCTCTCCAGATGTACGGCGAGGACCGGAGTAAAATCCCCCGGAGATTTATAGGGCGGATCAGTGGATCAGTGGATCAGTTACCGTCGGCGTGTGTTCTGAGAGCCATACGGTTCCTGCTGTTTAATCTGCTTCCAACATGGAACACACAAGGGAATGCACACAATAATATATATTAATATTAATAAATATATCCTGCCACGAGTTCGAATCTGAGCTCTGCTACCGGTCAGCTGGGCGCCATAATCAGCCACTAGTCTGCCGTGTGGGAAAAGACCGGATTAAAAAGTGGGCGGGGTCTTGGACGCTGGGTAAGGACCCTGGTTAGTAGCCCGAGGCACCTGTACAGAAGTAGAAGAACGTGGAGATCAGCGTGTGACTCTCCATGTGCAGGACCAGCCTCAGTAGTACCGACGAGTTCCAGATAGAATTTTGCACTAAGCGCGCTCAGTGGACATTACTTCAACTACGAACTGTGCATTATATACATATGTATTACTCATACTATAAAATCCTCAACTCTGGTGGGACTCGAACCCACAACCTTTGAATGGCCTCATATCAGAGCCTAGAAGTCCAACGCGCTATCCATTGCGCCACAGAGCCACTTGGTTTATGTAGGTTTTGCTTGAATGTAAAATAATTGTATTGTTTAATAACAGACGCTGAATGCAAAATCTTCGACTCTGGTGGGACTCGAACCCACAACCTTTGAATGACCTCATATCTAAGCCTAGAAGTCCAACGCGCTATCCATTGCGCCACAGAGCCAATTGACCATTAGTGAGTCCAAAGCTGATGTTGTCAGTTGGACGATTGTATTATAGCTGACTGTAGTTCTGGTTCTGATCTGTTCTGGACGTCTCGTCCGCTCGCTCAGTGATCCTGATCTTCCTCACTGAGATTTTCTATATGAGGCTACCAGACAGATCGAGGCTCCATCATTGGTAGCTTGGTGATGTTGCTGACTGACAGGGATAAAATGCAGAAATAAAACAGTAAGCACAGCACACGGTCTACAGTCGGGCGTGGCATCCACAGGTCAGTCAGGTCGCTGAAGCCGCACCGGGCGTCTCCCAGTAAACCTACCGGAAGGATTATCTCACGTTCACTTACTCTCACGCGTTCCTAATCCCATCACTTCCACAGCAGCCAGTCACTCACTAATGAGGGGAATTATGAGCAGGAGGGCGGAGGTCACCACGCTAAGAGACGCCCCGCTAAACAAGCCCTGGCTATGCTAATCACCCACATGACTGGCAGATTAGCAGCATGCTTCAGCAGGTGAGCTGGAATTGATGGACCTGGACGCACATCTGTAATTCCTGTAATAAATTTCCTGTATTATTTATTTATCTGCTGGATTAAACATGATCTGATGATAACAAATCTTTATTATTTTTATCAGTAACGAGCTTCAATCAGGGTTTCAGTTTTACATTTCAGATCAGTGCGTCTGTGTTGATGCCATATCAAGAGTTGTGTATATACAGTATATACAGTATATATATATATATATATATATATATATATATATATGTTTGTTACTCATACCATAAAACCTGCGACTCTGGTGGGACTCGAACCCACAACCTTTGAATGGCCTCATATCTAAGCCTAAAAGTCCAACGCGCTGTCCATTGTGCCACAGAGCCGGTTGCTGAAAGACATTCTATAAAAATAAAATGTATTTAAATAAATAAAAAATTAAATGTATTTAAATAAATTTACATAAAATATATTTAAATAAAAAAAGTAAAATGTATTTAAATAAATAAAAATAAAACGTATTTAAATAAATACACATAAAATATATTTAAATAAAAAAATAAAATGTATTTAAATAATAAAAATAAAATGTATTTAAATATATACACATACAATATATTTAAATAAATAAAAATAAAATGTATTTAAATAAATAAATAAATTGTATTTTAAGATCTGCTCTGTTGAAAAGAAACATCCAGCAATTTATAAAGATTAATTTACTTTAATTAATTAATCCTGATTTATTTTTGGCCTCCTAATTCCTTACTGATTACTTATTGATTATGATTGACCACAGCTGCTGACTTCTCTGTGCCCGTATGAGAAGGGCTAAGAGGAAACAGTTCAGGAAAGGCCCGTACCAGGTCCAGCACGACTGAGCCTCTGTGAATGAAGCGAGGTCCGTACAGAGAGGAACGAGCGGTCCAGTGATTTGGGGGAATTTGAGCTCCAGTGGAATCCACGGATCCCCGACCTCGACACGACCCAACACCTTTCGGATGAATTGGAATGTTGACTCTGAGCCAGGTCTTCAGGTTCAACATCAGGGCCTGAATGAGCTCAAATATACACAGATGCACTCCACAATATCAGAGCCTCTCTAGAGGAGTGGAGCCTGTTATAGCGGCAAATCTACAACCATGCTTAATACAGCTGGTTTCAGAATCAGGTCATGGACGGGTGTCCGTATACTTTCGGCCATCAGTGTGTGTGGCTAACCCAGGTCGAATAAAAGTGGCATAGATACTTGCACCCTATCCTGGTCAGGGTGGCGGTGGGTCCGGTTCCACACAACAGTCAGTCAAAGCAAGTCTGGTTAAATGTGGCACCTTAGATGATGGAAGCGATCCGCAACTGGGCAAGTGTTGGAAAGGGGCGTGGCAGCCTCTGCCCTCCTCGACCGGGGTGGCGGCGCCAGCGGCGAAAAATAAGCCACGTCTGGACAGGGTGTAAATATTCCTGCTGGAATTTCTGCCAGTCGTTGTAAACATTCCCGGCGCTGACGGCGACCACACCCGGCCCCCTGACCCTAATAAAGACTGCGGTATGAACTCAGCGGGCGCGGCGACACCTCACACCCGCCGCCACACGCGCCGCCGGTGAACTCCTAGGCCCGAAGCCCCAGAGGCCGCGCGGGGCCGCCGGCACGGAAAAACAAAGCGAAAAAACAAAGTGTCCAATTACGGGCGCGGCAGGTGGTTTTAACGACGGCGTGGAGGGCAGCCCGGTGCTGAGTGGAATGCCGGGCCTGTAAACAAACCGTGAGCGGTTTAAATCCCATAATTCCTCAGTGCGGTTCTCTTCTGAGAGCCGAGTGTCAGAGGGATTAAGAGGAACGCCAACACATGCAGGCGGGCATCAAGGGGACGATGTTCTCGACCGTGGGTTCATCTGTATGGCGGAGAACTCGGTCACACCGGATTTTCACCTCGATATTGTGACCCAATGACTAGCAGTAACACAAGCAGTGCCACACTAGGTAGAAAGAAGGCGGTATGGTGGACTGGACTTGGACAGGGTCCTTTCTGTAAAAGAATTGGCATGTTCTCCTTGTGTCCACTTGGGTTTCCGCCACAAGTCTAAAAACATGCAGTCAGGTCAACTGGAGCGAGAAATTGCAGGTGAAAAGAAGTGGTCTGTACTGCACACATCTGATTCAACCCTCCTCAGTATCCAGGCTTGTGACCTGCACTAAGTGTGCACTGATGTGCAACCCCAGCTGAGATTCGAACCCTGGATCCCAGATCTCAGCAGTAACGTGCACCACTGTTTTATTAATACTGAACAGAACGACTCTGACGTTCAGATATGTTCAAGTCTGGATTCATTTAGGACTGAAGCGCTGAGCTACGACACTAACGCTAATGACCCAAACTAACCCAGACTAAACACGGCGGCGTGAGGAAAGAACCGAACACAAACATCATCCAGGAACCAATCAGATCTCTGCATGCTTTCCTCAGATTGTCTCCAAACTTCCTCCTTTCATTAAAACTCGTTTTATAACTCCTTTTATCAGCGTGAGATTTCAGCTCGTGTTTACTGAAGGACGTGAAGAAAACAGATCCTTCATCTCAGGAGGAACGTAAACGTAAATCTGTGTAAGGATCAGGACTGAAGGAACCTGTGCTGTTTTAAAGAGTTTCACTAATCAAACACATAAGAGGTGGTTTAAAAAAAACTCGTCTAAACCACCGTCTGATAAAATCCAAACAAGCTTCAGTTCTTATCAACTCCTGCAGTAACTGAACTGGAACATGAGTGACTGGGTGAGTGGGTGAGGGAGTGTTTGGGTGGATTGGTGAGTGAGTTAGTGAGTGAGTGAGTGATGAGTGGGTGGGTTGAGGAAACAAGTGAGTGAGTGAGTATTTGAATAGGTATGTGGGTAAGTGAGTGAGTTGGTGGGTTGGTGAGGGAGTCAGTTGGTGAATAAGTGGGTGGTTGAGTGTGTAAGTGAAGGAGCAAGTGAGTGGGTATGTGAATGAGTGAGTGGGTTAGTGGGTTGGTGAGTGAATGGGTGTGTGGGTCAGTGAGTGAGTGAGTGGGTTGGTGAGTGAGTGAGTTGGTAAATACATGAGTAAATGTGAGTGTGTAAGTGAATGAGTGAGTGAGTGGGTGAGTGGGTGTGTTGGTAAATGTGTAAGAGTGGGTAAATAAGTGGGTGGTTGAGTGTGTAAGTGAAGGAGCAAGTGGGTGGGTATGTGAATGAGTAAGTGAGTGGGTGGGTATGTGAGTGAGTGGGTTGGTGAGTGTGTGGGTCAGTGAGTGGGTTGGTGAGTGAGTGAGTTGGTAAATACATGAGTAAATATGTGGGTGGTTGGGTGTGTAAGTCAGTGAGGGAGTGAGTGGGTGAGTTGGTCGGTTGTTAAAGGAGTGAGGCGTTAGATGAGTAAGTGAGTAAGTGGGTGGGTATGTGGGTAAGTGAGTGAGTGAGTGAGTGAGTAAGTGGGTGGGTGGTTTGGTAAAAGAGTGAGGTGGTAAATGAGTGAGTGAGTGAAGGAGTAAATCTGTCACATAAAAAAATTTATATAATTAAACAAAGTAAAAAACACATTAAATTTATTAAAAGAACAAAGTTCACCCCATCATGCTGCTGTTATGAATGGTACAGGAAGACTCTAGGACTCCACTGAACCACAGCGAAAGCGTTTATATCCATTTGGAGGAAACAGTGGTTCTTCTCAGAGCTTTTCCCTCCCAACAAGTCAAAAAAGAGCTCAGAAGATCTGAAGAACTGGGCAGAAATGACATCACCAAAAAACATCTGATGAAAAACCTTTCCTAGAGGAGTAGAGACTGTTAATGCCACAAAATTCGAGATGGAGTCAGTTCTATATTAATATACAGGCACGTGTCCACTCGTTTTTGTTCTTCTAACCAGCGTTTAAGCTAACAGAACCTCCTCTGCGTCCCCTCGGCCCTGCTGTTCTGCTCTGATACGTCTTCATCGCTGCTCCATCGTGAGGAGACCGCAGCGTCCTGGTGCGCTGCCAGTCGTGATGGGTGCAGTGACGAGACCCCCCGGGCAGCTTATTTTAGAGATATCATCACTCGACCGCGGCGCACCAATGGAAAATGGATCCGGTCCAAGAGTATCGGAGGCGAGCGGCCCCGGCGTGAGATGTGAGGGGCAGATTAGGACCCACTCTCACGACACCGGGGGGAGATTTGGGGGGGCTGTGGACCATCCTACTTCATGGATTTAGAAAGGAGTGTTGTGACAGTTCCCGTAGGTGTCCCGATGCTTCCCAACGCTCCTGACGACATCTCTTGGGTGGGAAACAGCCTCTCTATGAGGGGGGTCGCACTAGTAATCGTCGTTCAGAAGGTAACACTGACGACGTGAGGCGATTGACGTGTCAACAACAATAAGGACGTTCCACTGATGGACTTTATCCTCCGAAAGCTTAAAGAAGTGTACACATCATTTTCATCATTTATTTTTATTTATTTATTTACTTCAGAGTTACTTCATGTCCTGGAGCAGTGTCAGTAATGACTGTTTTGGTGTTTGAATATAAAACAGCGTTTTAAATCTCGCCTCTAAGCTCCGGATTTTCCCACGACTGGCGCCAAACCAGCGCTAATCGTACTCAACGCGTCACTCCTGCGAGGAGCTGGAAGGACACGAGGGTGGACGCTGGGAGCGAAGGGAACGCTAGATCAGGCGACTAGCTCTGGCTGGCTGAGCTAATTCACCAGCGAATCAAATGGCCAATACGACCAAACTAACCCATCAACTGTCTAAATGACCTAACCAACCACAACGATCATCCACTATACCTAATTCACCCCAACAACCAGCAACTAACCACCAACTATCCAGTTTGCCAACATCACCCAATCAAGCAACAAGCTTGCAGACCTTTAGAGCCAAAACAACAACCTGTATAACCAAACTAACCAGCTGGTAAGTGGAGATGACTTTGCCAACTAGTAGATTCATATCACACAAACATATCCAAACAATATATATATATAGACCCTATATGTAACCCTATATGACCTCATTAGGTCTGTATGACCTAAACAACCAGTTAATAAACATGTACGATCAAACTAACTACCCATATGCAACAATACCTAACGCAATGCAACAACTAATTGCTTGCCCTATATGACCAAACCAACTAACCTACCAGTATACTGTCTATATAACCCAACCAATGGATATATACTGTATATATAATTCTATATGACCATATTTGGCCTGCATGACCAAACCCGCCAACCGAAAGATTCAAAATACACAAAGAACTGTCTATATAACCCAACCAATGGGTATATACAGTATATATAAAACACTATGTGACCATATATCCCCCCCACCAACTTAAATAAACCTATATGCATAAACCTGTGTGGTTAAACTAACTATCTAGTTGTCCAATGGTGTGACCAAAGCAACCAACCAGTAGATTCATATTACACAAAGAATTGTCTGTATAACCCAACCAATGGGTATATACAGTATATAAAACCCTACATGTGACCCTATATAACCCCATTAGGTCTGTATAACCTAAACAACAAGTTAATAAACCTGTATAGTCAAACTAACTACCCAGTTGACTAATATAATCTAATCCAACAACCAACTGCTTGGCGTGTATGACCAAACCAACAAACCAGTAGATTTATATCATACAAACAACTGCCTACATAACCCAAACAATAAATATATATACAGAATATATAACTCTGTATGTGACCCTCTATAACCCCATTGAGTCTCTATAAAGCAATTCTACATCTATAAATATATAAAACAACACTATATGTGACCCTTTTGACCCCATTATGACCTAAACAAGCAGTTAATAAACCTGTATGGTCAAACTAACTACCATTACGACCATATCCAACAACCAACTGCTTGTCCTGTATGAGCAAACCAACCAACCAGTAGATTTATATGAATAAATCTCTTTTACAGAACACTAACGCTAATGTTGCTAATATGACATGAGTACAGGCATAACAGAAGTGTTGGTCTCATTCCAGTCCAGCTGTTGGTTTAGTGGTGGCGGCGGCTCCCATCTCCACCACGCTGGATTGTGAGTGGATCCCTGTGAAATGGGAGCTCTGTAAACACTGTTTTCCCACCACGCCGAATTTGAGCCGGATTAGCGTTCTCACCCAACAGCTCTCTGTGATTTATGTTCCCATGATATCTAAATGATCCCAGTACAGGGCTCGGCTGTTTGGGGTTTGCGCTGGTGGGTAGCATGAGCGTGGAATCTTGGCGCGCGTGTGTTCGCTCGACGACCCTGCAGATCTCTAAACCTTGTAGTCAAATCCTGTCCTAATCCTTTACTCTGGTACGTACTACAGCCACCGAGAATCCTCATCTTTGATTGGCTGATTGGATTCTGGACTCTTCAAGCTCGAATCTCAGCTCTGTCAAGCTCTTTCACCGGTCGGCTGGGCGACCCCACTGCTGGGTGGGAAAAGTTCTTCCACACCAAACTGGCTCATCCACGTCTTTATGGAGCTTGTGCTTTGTGCACTGGTGTGCAGTCATGTTGGAACAGGAAGGGGCCATCCCCAAACTGTTCCCACAAAGTTGGGAGCATGAAATTGTCCAAAATCTCTTGGTATGCTGAAGCATTAAGAGTTCCTGTCACTGGAACTAAGGGGCCGAGCCCAACTCCTAAAAAACACCCCCACACCATAATCCCCCCTCCACCACACTTTACACTCGGCACAATGCAGTCAGACAGGTACCGTTCTCCTGGCAACCGCCAAACCCAGACTCGTCACTCCAGAGAACACGTCTCCACTGCTCTAGAGTCCAGTGGTCGGCGTGCTTTACACCACTGCGTCCGGTGACGTAAGGCTTGGATGCAGCTGCTCTGCCATGGTAACCTGTTCCATGAAGCTCTACACACTGTTCCTAAGCTGATCTGAAGGCCACATGAAGTTTGGAGGTCTGTAGTGATCGACTCTGCAGAAAGTTGGTGACCTCTGTGCACTATGTTCCTCAGCATCCTCTGACCCGCCCTGTCATTTTACGTGGTAACACTTGGTGGCTGAGTTGCTGTCGTTCCCAATCGCTTCCACTTTGTTATAATAGCACTGATGGTCGACTGTGGAATATTTAGTAGCGAGGAAATTTCACCACTGGACTTGTTGCACAGGTGGCATCACGGTACCACGCTGGAATTCACCGAGATCCTGAGAGCGACCCGTTCTTTCACTAATGTGTGTAGAAGCAGTCTGCATGCCCAGGTGCTCCGTGTTATATACCTGTAGCCATGGAAGTGATTGGAACACCTGAATTCAATGATTTGGATGGGTGAGTGAATACTTTTGGCAGTATAGTGTATATATCCACTGGTCAGGAAGTGTCCGTCCTGTAGCTACACCTGTTAGTGATGGATGTGGCAGAAACAATCAAATTCAATTATCAGGATGGGTGTCCACATACTTTTGACCATTGAGTTTATCCAACCATATAAAACCTCGTGAGGTAAAGGACTGCGGTGGTTCACTGTTTCCGTATCAGGACTCACTGCTGCTCGTGTTCAGGAATGTTTCAGATCACCAGCGTGACAGTCGAGCTCTGAATGTAGAACCACGATGCTAACAGCAAACAGAGGAGGAACGCCAAACAAAACACGGGGCGCATGTTTACCCCAGCAGACATCAAACGCTCCCCTCCGGCTCCTGCTTCTTTTATTAATCTTCCTAAAACTGTTTTTAATCTCTTATCCACAACCACACTATTAGTTTTAACTAAAGACGCTCGCTCACGACACTGTCGTACCTCCTATAGGAACCTCAGAGTTTCATTCCTATATGTAAGTCAGCCGGGCTGTTTTGCGCCGATGGTTCTGGGCTTGATGCCCAGATCCACCCAGATCGAAACAATGCCAGCCTCCGCTTTCATGGTCCGGCCACCGGCGGATGACCTGTAATGACCTTCACTATCGACTCGTTCATTTTCAACCCAAGCGCGTGGACGGTCGCTGTCAGGAACGCTGTGTTCCGCCTTCGGGGGGAAGAGAGGAGACTTCATCCTGGAACTTGTACAGAATCCTGACCTTTACACCACTGGACATTATTAAGATGAGCTGGAACGTCGACTGTGAAACAGGCCAGCGTGTCCAACGTCGGGGCCAGAGTGGAGGCTGTTATAGACACAATGTCTCATATTAATGTGTGTGGTTTCAGAGTGGGATGTTGGTGTCCACATACTTTCAGACATGAAGTGTGCGTGTTCTATATTGCTATCAGCCGGCCGGGCGCCTACAGAGACACATGATTGGAGAGGCAAGTGCGCCCTCTGCAGACCGATCAAAGCACTGCATGGTGGAACGGCTCATCGCAGACTATCGTGAATGACTGCACTCTGTGAGACTCCGCCCCTGAAAGGTGAAAAGTAGTGATCCGAGACTGCTCCTGTGTCGGAGCGGGACCGTAACCCCCTCGACCCTCCCCTCGACATAAGAGTCAAAAAGTGGGATAAAAAAAACCCCAGAAAGATTTACATACAGTGTCTGTAATATATGGAACAGTGGTCTCTGTTCAAGGTTTGAAAGAAAAACAGTCACCTTACAGTGGTAGAAAATTTTGATGCTCTGCTATATAAATTGAAAGCTGCTGTCTCAGTCGAGCAAGCTTTGCTTTGCTTCTTGTTAGATGGCGGTTTAAACGCCTGCTCCAAAAATCGACACCTCAGAGCTGATCACATGACCTAAAGAAGCATGGATGGGCGTTTCTGAGCCCGCGGTGAAGTAGAGGTCCCGCACTAGCGCGCGTAAACTTTCGGCTTGAGCTGAACGTAGCAGGAGCGTTCGGCCGCCCCGGTTACATCTGGTAACCATTTGGCAGATGTGAGAACGCAGCCCGGGGGCTTCTCCCTACAACAGGAGCCGCATTGTGCTCAGGCTAATTTGCGCTCCGCGTTGGTCTCGTTTGGCCGCGGCGCGTTCCGCGCGGTGCCGGGGGGCCTCTGACGAGAGGGCCCGAGCGCTGAGCCACGTGCTGTTATTGTAGCCTTTGAACCTTTTCTCACTGCTGTCCCACAATGCACTTTGTGTACGGTGAAGTCAGAGGTCGGCTGGGCGTCTCCACCCGACGGTTTGTTGCTGTATAAACCAAACGTCTGATGTTCCAGATTCTTCCATCCTGATGTCCCATCCTAAACTTTCTACCCCACAGAACACCCTTAACATGAACTGGAATGTCAACTGTGAGCCAGGCCTTCTCTTTCAACGTCAGTGCCTTGGACTTTCCAAAAACGACCCTTGTAGCTGCACGGGGGCGAGTTAACACTCCTAATTTCTGAACTGAATGTCCAAGCTCTTAATCAGGTGTCCACATACTTTTGTACATATGTATATTAATCAAGGATCAGAAGGGTGTAGATAACCTAACGATGGTTTGATGCAGTAAAAGCGGTCGAGCGTCCGGCGGCTGTGGGAAAACCTCTGAAGCGATACCCCGCCGTCTCGTCCCAGAGGACTTTAAGAGAGGCGCGGTTCAGCCCAGTTTCAGTAAAAAGGACCCAGCTACAGGGTGTAGAAAGATCCGGTGAACGGATGGTTAGTTCAGGACTGGAGTGAAGACGAGCACCAGCGGATTGTAATGCGCTGGGGTCATGAAGTTGGCGCTGACCGCACGCTTCCACGCCCGCGCCGCTTCTTTGTTCTTTTTTTTTTTTTTATTAGAACCTGCGCTGACGTTTTCACGACGTTACAAAACAGTTGTGGAATTTAAACCTGAGACGAGATACAAACCCAACAGGAGAACCATTAATGATGGACTCGAGTTCTCTACCACCCGGCATCGTTTACCAACCGCAGAGACAATCATTCACCACAAACGTAACAGCAAGAAAGCCTGTTATGGTTATAGTTGTGGTTCTGGTTCTGGTCAGGGTTCTGGTTAAGGTTATGGTTATGGTGATGATTATGGTGATGGTTAAGGTTATGGTGATGATTATGGTGATGGTTAAGGTTATGGTTAAGGTTAAGGTTAAGGTTATGGTTAAGGTTATGGTTATGGTTATGGTTATGGTGATGATTATGGTGATGCTTAAGGTTATGGTGATGATTATGGTGATGGTTATGGTGATGGTTATGGTTGTGGTGATGGTTATGGTGATGATTATGGTGATGGTTAAGGTTATGGTGATGATTATGGTGATGGTTATGGTTATGGTTATGGTTAAGGTTAAGGTTATGGTTATGGTTATGGTGATGATTATGGTGATGGTTAAGGTTATGGTGATGATTATGGTGATGGTTAAGGTTATGGTTAAGGTTAAGGTTGTGGTTAAGGTTAAGGTTATGGTTATGGTGATGGTTATGGTTATGGTGATGGTTAAGGTTATGGTTTTGGTTAAGGTTATGGTGATGGTTATGGTGATGGTTGTGGTTAAGGTTAAGGTTATGGTTAAGGTTATGGTTGTGGTTGTGGTTGAGGTTATGGTTAAGGTTATGTTATGGTTATGGTTAAGGTTAAGGTTATGGTTATGGTTATGTTATGTTATGTTATGTTATGGTTAAGGTTATGGTTATGGTTGTGGTTGTGGTTATGGTTAAGGTTATGTTATGTTATGTTATGTTATGGTTGTGGTTATGGTTATGGTTAAGGTTATGTTATGGTTATGGTTAAGGTTAAGGTTATGGTGATGGTTAAGGTTATGTTAAGTTATGTTATGGTTAAGGTTATGGTTGTGGTTATGGTTATGGTTAAGGTTATGGTTGTGGTTGTGGTTATGGTTAAGGTTATGTTATGTTATGTTATGTTATGGTTATGGTTAAGGTTATGGTGATGGTTAAGGCTATGTTATGTTATGGTTAAGGTTATGGTTGTGGTTATGGTTAAGGTTATGGTGATGGTTAAGGTTGTGGTTGTGGTTGTGGTTATGGTTAAGGTTATGGTTATGGTTATGGTTATGGTTATGGTGATGCTTAAGGTTATGGTGATGATTATGGTGATGGTTATGGTGATGGTTATGGTTGTGGTGATGGTTATGGTGATGATTATGGTGATGGTTAAGGTTATGGTGATGATTATGGTTAAGGTTATGGTTAAGGTTATGGTTAAGGTTATGGTTATGGTATGGAAGTGGTGCCACCCTAGTTGAAATCCTAAAGCTTCCATGACACACACAGTCCTTTACGGTTGTATGTAAACTTCTGACCCCGGGCTGATAGTGGACACTAGGTTCCCGCAGTACTGACCCCAAATTATTCGGACAGTTTGCTGACGGGGGAGCGGCTAGCTCTGAGCAATTATCCGGCGGTCATTAGTGACTGAGTGACTGAGGGGTTTGTGTTCTCTCCTGATGGAGCTTGTTTACTTCTCGAACCCTTCACACATTCCTAACCTGAGTGAGGACGTGAGGGAGAGGGGTGAGCATCCCCGAGCTCCTGAGGGAGCTAACAAACGTCGGGCTGATGGGGTTCCTCAGGACCCTGATGAGGTTCGATAGATAGGCACTGACCTCAGCACCACTCACCAGCTCTGGATTGAACCGGAACATCAACTGAGGCTGTCTGGACCAGTCGTACAATACAGATGCTGTGGTTTTGGTCTGGACCAGTGATCAGTGATGACCGGTCTGGTCTCCAGAGTTCCTGATGAACAGGAAACACTTCACTGCTCTGCTGTTCCACCACAGAGGATCGTTTATCCACCACTGAATGTAATTCTGCAGGAGGGTGGAAACGTAATCCAGCCAACAAAAAACTGGGAACCCTTGGGATGTCCTGCGACTCGAACTAATCAGTAACTGGAATGATGATGATTATGATACCAGACCTGGCACAGTTTTTACACCAGATGCCCTTCTATCCGAGCTTGGGACCTGCACTGAGAGTGCACTGACAAGTCAAGTGCCAGTCTGGAAAGTGTTACAGAACAATTTTGGCACAGTTACTCCAGCAAACCACAGTAAGAACTATTAGAATCCACTAGAGATTCAATTTATGCAAAGTAAATTGGGTCAAAATTTCTCCACATTGTTTGGACTTCCATTAATTAACGTCCATTTTAAACACGTTTCTCTGTCCAGTATTAAATAAAAGTGGCAGGACTCGGTCAGATAAAGACCTTTTCACTGCGCCGGGCCCTGAGGGTTTTTTATCGGCGCCCCTCGGCAGTAATTCATGTTTGTGACAGTGAGCGGTGAATGTAAAGTAAACACAGCAGAGTAAATCTGCAGCTTCTCTCGCCGAGGTGAGAAGTGTCTCGCTGTGTTGCGTTAGCAAACGCACACGGGCTATTAGCCGAATTCCACCGGCCCCGGTTTACTCCTGCGGTACGTTCACACGCGGTCGAACCCTGGGACTCCAGATCAGTACTGCTGGCACTTCTGCACTTATTATTATTTATTTCTCATTCTCTTTCTGATGTTGCTGATATATTTAAGATCTCGCAGGTAGAGCTTTGGGTTAATTAACGCAAGGTTGTAGGTTCAAGTCTTAACTGTTGGACCCTTGTGCTCCGACCCGACTTCCAAACTGGGATAATGGGAAAAGCATTTCATTGTACTGGTCATGTGATTAACAAACACATTTCCAACATTCCACTCATCTAAATGAATAATTGTATTTATTTATATAATGATTTATATATGACTTATAAATTTTTTTAATCTGTTTCTCAGCCTTAAAAACATCCGTCCCAGAAGTCAGGAGGAGAAACGGTGCTCATGATGTACGGCTATACAGAAATATACTTTCTGTACAGTTTATTGTAATGGTACGTCCAACAGGCTGAAGGTCAGGCGTCCAGATACTTTTGGCCCTATAGTGTGGTAGGCTAAATGGGACTGTTGTGGGATGCACTACTATTAAAGAGGCTGCACCACCTTCATATTGAGTCGTGCAACTACTTCACCTGTCCACCAGGGGCCGCCATTGCCCAAGTTTTAATTATCAGTCACACCTGAAGAAATTGCCGGTGTGATGACCACACACACACACACACACACACACACATACACACACTTTCTGTTGACTCTGTCTGGCTTGTTCTGGTACGTTAATCCTGACCGGCTAATTTGACTCAGTTCTGGATTGTGAGCTGGACGATGAACCTTTGCCCATGAAACCACCACCCAGGACCACCCACAACCACCCAGGACCACTCGGGACCACCCAGGCAAAGTTTACTGTCTTATGTTCATAAACACATGTACGATATAATAAAATTATTTCATTCATGTATCCCAGCATGTTTGGAAGCGCAGGGTCAGTCATTATACGGCACCTTGAGGGCCTTGCATAAGGGCCCGAGGGCTGCGTGGCGAATCCAGAATCAGCACACATGTAAGTCACATGACCTTCCTTTACTGTTATTTATGATCCTAATGCTGCATCTGTTATGTATGAGTACATACAAAAGTATTTGGACACCTGAGTGACCTCTGTGTGATCTTTTCAGCTGGAACAACAGCCGCTCCTCTGAGAAGCATGTCTGTGGGGATTTGTGCTCGTTCAGCGTTTGTATTGCTCAGTGCTGATTGATCAGTTAATGTTCTGGTTTATCCCAGAGAGTTGTGTGGAGCTGAGGTCAAAATTCTAGAGTTACAGGGGTGTAGTCGTGCTGGAACAGGAAAGGACCTTCCCTAAACTCTTGCTGCAAAGTGGGAAGCATGTACTTTCCTTTATATGATTGATTTATCACACCTCTTAGTAACGATTGTGGCTGAAACACATTAGAAGGGGAGTCCGGATACTTTCGTCCACATAGTGTATAAATTAAGACATGGTTTATTTTTGCCACATCCAATCAAAAGGAGGATCAGAAGCAGCCCAGTCCACCCAGTCCAGGCCTGCATTCCAGTATGGGAGGGCTATGCAAATTCGGGAGCCGGCCCCTCACCGGGGGGAGTCACTAACAGCACCGCGAGTCTGATCCTACACTCATTCACACAGCTGACCGAGAGTCCGTACCTGCTCCTCTCTCCTCCTGCTCCTCATTCTTCTGTATTCCGTCTCGCTGGGCACATTTTTTGGAACCCTCAGACCTTCCTGGGCATGGAACGGACGCCTCAGTGAAGCCCCTGCCCTCCTGCGGTGACTGTCCCTCAGGGACCTCACAGGGATCACAAAACCCCACCAGACTCCAGATGAGCTCCGTGGATCCGGTATAACCATCTTCACCCTGTTTTATTCTGATCTTCACCGGCTGAGAGATGAAGCGCGCCCCGTGCTGCCTGGCACTGATGCCCCTGGTGCTGGCGCTGGTCCTGGACGCGGCGGACGCCAAAGGGAACTTCTACGGGAACCCGTACAGGTACAACCTGTTCAAGGCTGGAGCTCCTCCGCAGCACAACCCCGCCAAACCCATGAGCCGCCACAAGTGAGTAAACAAACCGAATCTACTGCATGGCAAACAAAAGCATGTGGACGCACCTCCTGAGTGAAATACATTCTATGCTTCTAACTTTCTTTGGGGAAGGTCAGAACGTTCTTGATCCTGCATGGCTGTACCCCTGTACCCAAAGCAAGGTCCATAGTGTTTCTTTACCACAGGGGTGCCCATACTGCGGCCCGCGGGCCATTCGTGGCCTGTTACCCTGTCCGAAACGGCCCGTGAGGTATTTTAGAGATGAAATGAAAAAGGTCATTCCCAGTCTGAACACTGTGTGTCCCAGTGCAGTTGTAGCCTAGTAATCAGAAGGCTGCTGGTTCAAGCCCCAATACTGCCAGATTGCCACTGTTGGGCCCTTGAGCAAGGCCCTTAACCCTCAATTGCTTAGACAGTGTACTGTCTCAGTACTGTAAGTCGCTTTGGATAAAAGTGTCCTCTAAATGCCAAGAATGTAAATAAATGTGTGTCGCTATCACATATAATGAAACGGTAACGGCGTTTGGACACCCCTGCTTTACAACAAACCTGTCCGACCACGGACGTCACCTCTACCCCGTGGAACACCTTCGGGATGAATTGGAATGACGACTGTGAGCCAGCGAGTTAGTCGCAGCGGTGCAGCCTGTTAGAAGTCCGGCCAGGTCGATAGCTCAGCATCAGACCACTGTGCCACCCGAGTTTTAATATCGTTTTTAAAAAAAAGTTGTACTGCCGAGGGCGCCCCAACAGGCATGTTTATTACTTTTACATGGTCAGGGTCGCAGCCGGTCCAGTTCCACCAGGAAACACCCCGAACAGGGCGCCGATCCATCCATACGCCCAGACAGAGCCGATCACGTCAGTTTAGACACCCGGTTAGAACGCTATACCACATGAGTGCCCCCCCTCCTCCATCAATAGTGCAAAACAATTAACATTTAATAGTCACATTAAAAGATGAAAGATGGAACACGGGGGGGTTCTCATCTCAAATGTGTGCACCTTGGCCACTGTTCCTTCACACCAAACTGGCCAAACCACATGGGTACAGTCATGCTGGAACTGGAAACGGCCTTCCCCAAATTGTTGCTACAAAGGTGATGGGGGGCTTTTGCATGGCTGTGCCATCGTTCCCTATGGAGTGAGCAGATGCCGTTTAGCTTGCCGCTGCGCTACCTTGAGCTACATTTACCTCTTTGACGCTCGGTTTTTACCGCTTGCCGCTGAACTCAAAGTTCAATCTGATTGGATTCTGACCCAGGTTGATGCTAAACTTTTCAAAGCGCTGCCAACGAGACAGATAACACTCAAACTCAAGACCCTGCAGTGGCGGGTTAGCATATTACTTACTATCTTTTTATCTCTGTAGAATTGTTGTGGTACCATTCCGACGGCTGAGGAGCGTCTTTACAGTAACTTAAAACTAAATTCATGTGGGTTTTTAACACATTGTTTAGAAACTGACCCCCGGCTTAATGACCACACAAGGTCAGAGATGATCGTTTAAAGTTGGACCCTACGTTTAATCCAGACTCCCGATGGAAGGGACATCACGTCCCAGATCATGGTGTGACCCCGACAGCTGTGAGAACAACAAGCTAATCCAGAAGTGTTGCTGTGAAATGTCACGCGAAAGCTTTGGGCTCTATCTTGGTCAAAGGGTTGAGGGTTCTGAAAGGGCGAGCTGTACTGTAGACTTTTATATGTACGCTATATAGCCAAAAGTATTTGGACACCCAAATATGAGCTTGCTTGACCTCCCACCTCTATAATTGTTGTAGATTTGTAGATGACGTGCTTGCTGGTTCTCAACAAAACGTGAAATCTGAGCATCAGTGTATAATCTCCGGCGGTATGAATGACCTCCGCGGTGTTCGGTGCTGCCTGACTGACATGGAGAGCCGCCATTACATTATACATAATTACATTAAATCTGATTCTTAAATCGTGCGAATCGTCCCTGCAGGTTCACCAGCGTTTCTTTCCACGGCTGCTATTAGCACTGATTAGCGGCGCGGTCGTTCACAGTGGCTGAACGGTGCATGAAAAAATGGAGGGATTTTCCTCCCTGAAGTGGACCAGGAGGGACAAAGGGTCAGTGTGTCCAGAGCCGCTGACCGGCCGTGCCGGATAAACTGGTGCTAAGCTACTTTCGCTTCCTTCTTAGAGTGTGGCTAAACTAGCTCTTTAACCCAAACACATGACTGAGCTTTAACGCTGGATAGCTACAGAGCTAACGTTTCTCTATAAATCTTCAAACGATTATAGTCAAAAGTATGTGGACACCCAGATTAATTATGATTACTGAGTTAAGGTGATTTAGCCAGAGCTGTTACTATTAACAGGTGTGTAAGTGTGTAAGTCAAGACTCGCTACTGGTGGGCTAGCGTATTAGGACACAAACTCAAGACTCAAGAGTGGTGGGCTAGCGTATTAGGGCTCAAACTCAAGACTCGCTACTGGTGGGCTAGCATATTAGGACACAAACTCAAGACTCAAGAGTGGTGGGCTAGCGTATTAGCATAAATTACATCGCTGTAGCCTGCAACACCAGTACAAACTCTCAAGCATCATGTTTGGTAAATCTAAAATGCTAAGTCACAGCTAAACGCTAAACTGCTAACCACAATAACTGACTATGGCCACTCGGACGCCAGTCAGAGAGTGTTTGACCCAGCTCATGTCTCGATGCTAAGGTTGCTACGCTAGGCATCACCGCATTGGCATCACGTCACTGGATACGTCAAATCCCGCGCCCCCGTTTCCCTCTCCTGCTCCGTCCGTCTACCTGGATCGAATTCCGCCAGCCGCTCGACTAAACCGGCGGATCTGGCGGCGGATAGCTCCGTGTGTACGGTGGTGTGTTTCAGATCTCTGGGACGACGGTCTCCGTTGGGAACATCTGGCTCATTCACACTGATCCTGAAGGCCATTTTCTCCAGATGTGCTCTCACAAACCCAAACTCACACGTTTCTTGTGTTGGCAAAGTTATCGAGCTACTCTCTCATCAGCGCTGACCTGTCGAAATGGGTTTAGCAGATTTA
This sequence comes from Trichomycterus rosablanca, assembly GCF_030014385.1. Lineage (NCBI taxonomy): Eukaryota > Metazoa > Chordata > Actinopteri > Siluriformes > Trichomycteridae > Trichomycterus > Trichomycterus rosablanca. The sequence continues at coordinate 1,277,029 of NC_086006.1, read as the reverse complement.
TCCAGTACATTTTTACTGGTGTGATTTACAGTATATGGTCAAAAGTATTGGGACACCCAGTGTAATGTTTCAATTCACGTGTTTTAGCCACAACAGTTACTAACAGGTGTAATATATCAGTCATATACAGGAAATTTTATGCTTCCGATGTTGCAGCAACAGTTTAGGGAAGGCCCTTTCTTGCTACAGTTTAAAGAAACTTCGACCTCAGCCCAACTCAAGAGCTCTGGAATGAACTGGAACATCAACTGAACAATCAGCGCCCAGCCGTACAAATGCTGCCATCTTTTTTTTTTTTTTTTTTTTCTTTATACATTTTCTCCCCCTTTTCTCCCTTTTTAGAGCGTCCAACTGCCCGATTGCATCACGCTTCCTCTCCACCAATGCCGATCCCCGCTCTGATTGAGGAGAACGAAGCTAACCCATGCCCCCTCTGACATGTGGGCGGCAGCCGTATGCATCTTATCACCTACACTTTGACGAGTGCAGTGCAGCTCAGCGTTGTGTACGGAGAGACACACCCTCAGAGCACTCTTTTCTCATCTCTGTGCAGGCGCCATCAATCAGCCAGCAGAGGTCGTAATTGTGCCAGTCACAAGAGAGAGAGACCTCATCCGGCTTAGTCCCGCCCATATCTGAACAACAGGCCAATCGTTGTTCATGTGGCCGCTCAGCCTTAGCCGGCAGGTAGAGCTGAGATTCGATACGATGTATTCAAGATCCCAGCTCTGGTTCCAGTGTGTGTTTTTACCGCTGCACCACCTGAGCGGGCACAAATTCCCACCAGCCTTCTGAGAAGAGCGGCTGTTGCTCTAGCTTAAAAATCACACAGAGGTCAGGTGTCCACATACTTTTGGCCATATAGAGTATAACCAGATCTATAACGTCACTCATTTTGCACCTTTTGTCCATAATATTGTGACTTTAATGTTGTAATTTTACTATATTGTCGAAGTCCTGTCGTCCATGTAGACATTTTTCAGCGAGTGGATCCGTTATGCAACCTCAGGCAGCAGGGTTTGTGCTAATCCCACTCATGGACCTTTAAATAAAGGACTGTTTCAAGCTCCCGGCTGAGTTTGGAATAAAAAGATGCTCTGTTGCAGGATGGCAGATTTCCACCAGTACTTAGCAAACAGCCGGTTTTAGGGTTCGCCCCCGAAAACGTGGCCAGACGCGACCCAGGAACCAGCAGCTGCTTCGGACCACCGTGTTGGAAGTGATTAAGGGGTCCTGCACAAAACACTAAACACTCGAGCTACTTGATTCTGGTAAATCAGTAACAATGAGCTACATAATAAAAGTCTGATATAACGTTCTCTTCACATGGTGTCACATAAAGCTGCACACTGTTTGACCTGCAGGATAAACGAAGGCTTGTACACGGCAAACATTACAGGATCTAACATGCTCACACTATCAATCAAGTCCTCACTGACTGTAAAACAAACGGTTTAAACTATATTTACTGTTTAAATAAAACAGAGTTAAACTGTTCATAAGAAGCAAGTTGGGGGGTAAAACACACTAGCACACCAGAGCTGGGATTTCGAATACCATCCGGCTGGGCTGAGCAGCCACATGAACAATGCCAGATTGGCCTGTTGTTCATATAGGGGTGGGGTATTAAGCCGGATAGGGACTCCTCGTGGCCGGTGCGACCTCTGCTGGCTGATGATGGTGCCTGCACAGGGGCGGGGAAAGAGTACGGATCAGGGTGTGTCTCTCCGTACACAGAGCTGATCCGCAGCTGATCTCGTCTAGTGTAGGTGACAAAATGCATACGGCTGCTGCCCACGTTAGCTTCGTTCTCCTCAAATCAGAGCGGGGGTCGGCATTGGTGGAGAGGAAGCGTGACGCAATCGGGCAACTGGACGCACTAAAAAGTTTATTCTTACCGTCTTATTGGATCTTCTTGCCCAGGTCCAGCAAAAATATCCTCTTCAGTCCTTCAGAAACTAAGACGTTTAAAGAAAACAGGCTATAAACAGCAAAATAACATCAGTGTACTACTTCTAAATCTGTTAATTATACTGTGTTTGTAATTTTATATTCTAATTTATACTTTTTAAGATATGATAAGACTTTATTGATCCCCTTGGGTTAATTAACTTTAAAGTAATTAATTTAAAAATGAACTAAAGAAAAAAATATTCCCTTATAAACCAAGTCATGTACTTTGTTATATTATTATAAATGTAATATATGCCTGAAAAAGATGTAGGGACAAGGGTCAGTGTGTACAGAGCCGCTGACCACCCGCGCCGGATAAACTGGTGCTAAACTACTCTCATTTCCTTCTTAAGCAGCGCCCGGAGGTTAGCGTCTGGCTAGGCTAGCTCTATAACCCAAACATATGACTGAGATTTAATGCTGTAAAGCTACAGAGCTAACGTTTCTCTATAAATACCTACCTAATCATTCCAAAGCTCGGCACGGTGGCTCGGTGGGTAGCGCTGTCGCCTCACAGCAAGAAGGTCCTGGGTTCGATCCCCAGGCGGGACGGTCCGGGTCCTTTCCGTGTGGAGTTTGCATGTTCTCCCCGAGTCTGCGGTAGCCGTAGCCTAGTGGTTAAGGCACAGGACAAGTAATCCAAAGGTGGCTGGTTTAAGCCCCACCACTGATAGGTTGCTGCTGTTGGGCCCTTGAGCAAGGCCCTTAACCCTCAGTTCTGTATACTTAGACTGTATACTGTAACTGTAATGTAAGTCACTTTGGATAAAGGCGGTCAGGTTCATTGGAGACACTGAATTGCCCTATAAGTGAATGGGTGTGTGTGTGTGTGTCTGCCCTGTGATGGACTGGCGTCCCGTCCAGGGTGTTACTGTGTGCCTTGCGCCCATTGAAAAGCTGGGATGAAAAGCTGGGGTCCCCCCCGGGACCCTGATTGGATAAGCGGATAAATAAATGAATAAATATTGCACCTTTGTGTTGCACTTATAAGAATGATGTTGTTTACTCCGGTATTATTATTAGTATTATCTTAACATTATGCTCTTCATAATATTTTAATGTTATTTATAATACGTTTAAAGAACATTTAATATTAACACAATTAAAACTAAAAGGACTAATTTGACTTCTTTCCTCTCCAGGACTCTCTTCTCCCCTCAGGTCCTTTTAGTCTGTTAATTGTCTTCACATTGTCTTAATATCTAACTAGAATTTTAGGTGACATGAGAAGCTATTTTGAACTTTTGTACAGTTCTTCCATTATAATTTCTACTGTTTATTATCACTCGAGCTCAAACGTTTATATATAATGTTCACTGTTTGTTATTTTCTGTTCCATCTTTTTCTTTTGTCCTGTCAGGACCTTTCAGAAATCCTGTGGAACTCTCTGCCTTTCTGTTCAGCTTTCATTTGACTATTTTCAGTCTTAAAGCTTTTATCTTTTAAACATTTATACTCTATTCGTCGTGTTGAGTAGATATTTTATTTTATTTTGTGGTGTTTGTGATAAAAGCTTTAATTTTTAAACAAGTTCTGAAATTTGGCGCGAAACCGTTACCTGTCAGCTCTGTCTGGTTCCTTTGCGGGTTGCCAGATATGCTCTACTTAAATCCTCATATCAGTTTTATTGGTTTACTTCTTTTTTTATCCTAAACATTTCAGCCTCATTTTAAAAATATGCACTTGAACTTCAACCATGATTTGCCAGAGACGAAAACTCGTTAAAACATTAGACAATTCTAGCTTTTTTACCCGTCTGGGTTTAAAATACCAGTTTGTTCAAGTGACCTGCAGTTAATAGAACACATTTAAAGGGCCCAAGGTCTGTTCCTGTATTCCTGACCCACCTAGACCTTGAGCAAGATAAAGCACTGACTACAAACAAATAAATTAATGAATGATTGAATAATCAAAAGTTTAAGGGTTTAATCTCTATATTAAATGTGTGTGTGTGTGTGTGTGTGTGTGTGTGTGTTTCCAGTTGGCATCAGACTCTCCGCAACCAGAATCTAAATAAAAGACTTATTTAATATAAATAAATAAATAAATAAATATGATAGATTTATTATCACCTTGCTAATCAATCCATATGATTTAGGGTTGCCAGGTTGGTGCGTTTGTGTCGACCCACTGAGACAGTCCAAACTGCTTTAACTCAGGCCAGCGCTGAACCGTAGCCAACCGTGCCCAGCCAACAGCCAGTTCCCAACGTGAATTAAAAATAGAGTTACAGCTCAGGACGCCTGGCAGCTCGGCTCAAAAGCCCAGTTAGATCCGATCTGAATGACACCCAGCGGTCAGCGTTCAGTCTTTTGAAATCCAGTCACAGTGAACACATCGAGTGATGAATGCTAACAGTCTCAGGCTTTATGCTGCAGCCAAATGTGGCCTTTGTGATACTTGAGCTCTTTTTAAGACTTAATCTGACCAAAGAGCCGTCGCCGCACCGTCCAGATGTGCACATTAGCATCGGTTCGTTCTGGCTGGACTGGCCTCGTGCGGCGGAACATCTGTGGATCAGAGCTCGTGAGATTAACTGGTGTTACGGTTCGGTCGGTAATTGGAGCCACAACATTAAACAGTTGCTATAGCTGCACTGCAGAGTGTCGATGGGATTCTTTATTTTGGAATCTGGTGCGATGTGGCGGGGGCTGGACGCACCGTGAGGACTGTATGTGAGACAGCTGTGCAGCTTCGTGCCTCTCGTTTGGCGCTGACCATCACGTGTCGTCCCTTTAGGCCGGCTTGTTGGCCGGACTGAAAGGAAAACATCCTGTTATTGACTGCTGTCTTTGTTTTTTATTCCCTGGTTCCTTTCATCTGGTCTTTTCCCGGTTCTCCTCACGTCCATGAGGGTTCTTCTGGGTTCTCTGTGCCCTTAAAACCTCCGGAATACATACAGCAGGTGAATCTTAAATTGCTTCTAGATGTGAGACAACAATAAGTGCAGGAATAACCGTGTGAAAGTGTCGTCCTGTGAGGCTGTGAAGGATCGGCGTCCTCTCCAGGGTGAATTCCAGCCTGGAAATAATAATAATAGTATTTATTTAAGTGAATGTTTTGTGTGTGCGTGTGTGTGTGTGTGTGTGTGTGTATTGGATGGAATTGCAGGCTCCGGCTAATACTGCCATCATTTGTTTATCTACGTGTACACAGAAGAACCAAACCCAAAACTGCATTCATCCTTCATGGAACGAAAACAAGCCAAAAGATATTTTGTAAAATGTTAAACACCAAGACATGTGGTTATAACAATAATAGAAAAAGTGGTTTATCACACTAGCACAGCTCCGGCAAACTGGGTGTGTACACAGATATGATTGGCTATGTCTGAGGGGGTGATTGAGTCCTGTGATGGATTGGCGATAGATGATTTTTTTGGTAGGGTCATTAAGAAGATGTTTGGGTATATCACATTGATAAAGAACCCTGTGATAACACCATGTACTGTTGTTATTTTAATCTTGTTTGGCTCATGATCAAGTGTCCAAATACTTTTGGCCATATAGTGCAGTTTAGATAATAATAATGATTGTTTTAAACCTCTCTGTCTTTCCTTTTTTTCAGAAACCACTGTGCCTACATTGTGCAGAAGAATGTAACCTGTACCATGCAGGATGGAATGGCCACCTACGTCAAGGCAGACTACACCACCAAGTGCATCTGGGGACAGAAGTGTCCAGTACTAATGTAAGGACTTTATCAGTTAAGGGGAGGCTCACAGTCAAGTGTCCAAATACTTCTGACCATACAGCAGCAGATCTGTCTACATATGTAGCCACATTTAAACACCCAAAACCAACTAAATGGTTTATCTGGTCTTTTAGCCTGAGAAAGTTGGTGTCTGGACTGATCTAAAAACCCAGAGATAGCCTAGGGGTCAAGGTACTGGACTAGTAAGCAGAAAGTTGCTGGTTCCAACCCCACCACTGCCAGGTCGCCACTGTTGGGCCTCACCAGCATCTAAACCGACTCTAAACTCACCAGACCAGCTCAGTCTGAACACTTAATATTGGTTACCATCCAAAACCAGCTTGTTGGTGCGTTTGGTTTCTAACAGGCTTTGGTCCTAGTCCTGGTCTTGGTGGAATGTCGTAGGCTTTGGGTGGGGTGTTTTAATTACACTTTGTCCTGTTGCTCCCTCTAGTGGTGCAAATAAAACATCAACTGTCTATTGCACTGTTTCATCTACATTAACAACCCCTGATAATTCTGATCAGACATTAATGTTATTATTAATTTTGTTTTATTATCTGGTGCATTACACTTCAAATCCTCCTGCTCTGCACCGATCAGCCATAACATACCGATCAGCCACCACCTTGTTTCTACACTCACTGTCCATTTTATCAGCTCCACTTACTGACTGTAGTCCATCTGTTTCTCTACATGCTTTGTCACCCCCCTTTCACCCTGTTCTTCAATGGTCAGGACCCCCACAGAGCAGGTATTATTTAGGTGGTGGATGATTCTCAGCACTGCAGTGACACTGACATGGTGGTGGTGTGTTAGTGTGTGTTGTGCTGGTATGAGTGGATCAGACACAGCAGCGCTGCTGGAGTTTTTAAACACCGTGTCCACTCACTGTCCACTCTATTAGACACTCCTATCTAGTTGGTCCACCTTGTAGATGTAAAGTCAGAGACGATCGCTCATCTATTGCTGCTGTTTGAGTCGGCCATCTTCTAGACCTTCATCAGTGGTCACAGGACGCTGCCCACGGGGCGCTGTGGGGGTCCTGACCATTGAAGAACAGCATGAAAGAAGGCTAACAACGCATGTAGAGAAACAGATGGACCACAGTCAGTAATTGTAGAACTACAAAGTGCTTCTATATGGTAAGTGGAGCTGATAACATGGACAGTGAGTGTAGAAACAAGGTGGTGGTTTTAATGTTATGGCTGATTGTGTATAAGGTATAATGTAGATTGGATGAATCCAATCCAGATCCCCAAACGACTGATTATTCAAACCTTTCTAACCAAACCAATCTGTCACTACATATCACCCCTGCCATGCCAAGCACTATCCACCGTCTTTGTGTAATCGGCTCAATTTGCCAACAATCCTGTAATCCGTATATAATCTGGACATAATCCGCTGATCCTAATTCACTCATTTAATCCCATCACTGACTCCTGAGGCATTAATTCGATGCTTGTAAGCGTAAAGCCGCTCTGCTCAACACACTCGATAATTCTGCTCCACGTATACTACAGGTATCGGACGTTCTACAAACCCACGTACAAGGTTGGCTACAAGATGGTGACAGAGCTGGAGTGGCGATGCTGCCCAGGCTACAGTGGCGAGAACTGCTTCGATGGTCCCACACCCGGACCAGATGACGTCACGCCCTCTTTTAAGGGACCAAGGCCTGGCGTGAAGGGTTTCCCATGGAGTCATCCTAACATGCCTGGTACGGATCTGCATCCAGGCAAGCCGTTCCCTTTCCCCGGGGGTCAACCTGATAACATACCGACCGGACAGCTGCCCTCCGGAGGTAACAATATAAACCGATGCATTTGTTTATGGATGTTTATAGTGGGTGGAGAAGCCATGGTTGGTTTACTTTCTTAACTGGTGTCTTAGGTCCAAAAGTGGGCGTCACTGGCGAGCGGCTGGACCGTATGGAGGATGACCTAAGGAAGCTTTCTCGGGGCCTGGAAACTCTGAATGGCCTGATGACTGGCCTGGAGGAACGCCTCCGCGTCTCGCTCCGAGAGAACACCAAGAAGATGCTGAACACGATGCTGAGCAGCACGCCTCATCAACCGGACACCACTGTGGAAATAGGAGTCATCCCTGAAGGCGTGCCGGACGCCAGGGAGGGCAGCGATGGCTTCCCCGTCTTTGGCGAGCTGATTGGCAGAGTGACGGAGGTCAAGGATGAGCTGCGGGTCAAGAGCGAAATGCTGGACGAGCTCCATGGAATGGTGATGGGCCACGATGGACAGCTGAAGAGGCTGATGGAGACGCCAGGCAAAGGTGACCAGAGACTCGTGGAGGAGCTGTTGGATACCAGGCTGGATGACATAAGGACTCAAATCCTGGATGGTTTTGAGAGGAGACTGAGTGGCCTGGAGGACCACTGCAATGAGAAGATCGGACAGGTGAATGCATTTTGCTTGATATGTTCTGGGGAACATGGGGACACCGGGTTGGATGGCCAAAACAGCCTGGCCATTAGGGGGCACACTTGTCAGTTATTAAAGGTTATATTAAAGGTTTTCCTAGGAAGGTTACTGGTGATAAATGCATTATAACTGTGCACCTGAGTGACCATATACCCCCTTCTCCCCCAGGTACAGCAGCAGTGCCATACGGAGCACCTAAACGGTCAGGAGCAGCTTCAGCAGTCTCTGGACGGCCGTGAAACAGGTTTGAGGAAGGAGCTCGGTGACCTGCAGGCTCAGATCCAGGGTCTCACAGTGGCCCCAGGCTGCTGCGGTCAGATCAACGATATCTCCCAGCGTACCTTGCTCCTGGAGGAATCCGTTAAAGGTCTGACTGAGTCCCAAAGGCAGCTGCAGACGGCACTGACGGAGCAGACGCTTCACCTGGAGACCGTTCTGGATGCTCGATTGTTAGACGTGGAGAGTCGCCTCAACGTCACAGAGCAGAGCGAGACCGGGTTAGACTTTCTGGGTGAAAGAATGGACGGGTTTAATACCCTTCTGGAGGACAAGCTGAAGAACCTGGAGGAGCGTGTGTTCGTAGCCGTAGAGGAGCTAAGCAATGCCACGGCTCCGGCGCTTCTGGAGGGCCAGGTGGTGCCAGCGCTGGGGACAGAGATCGAAAACCTCAGAAGGCATGTTAAAGGTGGTCTGGATGGCATCCAGAACCAGTTGACAGATCTGGAGCTTCTGTGCACATCGGCCTGCTCTTCAGCACCTGCTCCTGACACAGGCCTCATCCAGACGGAGGTGGAGGACTGCAAGGAGAAGGAGAAAGAGATTTCTGATCGATTAGACTCGCACTCAGACATGCTAAACCATCTCAATGGAACCTTGCAGGGCCTCCTGATGCAGCTCGCCCAGAAGGATCAAGAGGGCTCCATACAGGGTGAGATCACCCTTCTTAAGGTTAACTTTAACTCCGTGAACCGCACCATAAAAGGACTGAGAGATTCCGTACACCTGTTCACCAACGAGATGAGCCACGCAAACTCCACATGGCAGGAGCGCCAGCACCGTCTGGCTTCGCAGGTCCAGGGAATCGCGGATATAGTGGGCCAGCAAGGGGTTCTCCTGGGCTCCGGAGAGCGCCGGCTGCTGCAGCTGAAATCCGAGCTGCAGGGTATGAAGCGAAGACTCTCGGGCGAGCTCCAGAGTTGCCGCGGAACGGCGCTGGACACTCATCGCGAGGTCATGGGCGTCGAGAGCCGAGTTGCTCAAGTGGAAGGCCAGTGTAGCAGCCTGGGGGAGCTGGCGGATCAGCTGGAAAGGATTCGCGCAGAGCTCGAGAGCCATTCGGACAGCTACCTAGCGCAGGTCAACGGCACCCTGGCCAGCCACACCCAAGAACTGGCACAGCTCAAAGACGGACTCCAGGAGTGCGTAAACAAGGCGGACAAATAGCTTCCAGGCTACAGAGACCCTCCGAGGCTGTAAATGATTGAGATTGTTTCTGCTTCTGGTTTGATTACCTTTCATCGACAGGGCATTGTTTTACTTCCCTTTTTAAACAGGATTCTCTTTGTGTTTGTTCCATTTTTGTATATTTTATAGTGTTTCTAATCCTGTTGTTAACTTATATGAAGAAAAGCTTGATGAGATTTTATAGACTGTACAGTTTAGACCAGAGTTTCCCAAACCTGGACCCTTGCTTTGCAGTTTTCCGTACTGTAACCAGTAATGTACCATACCTCCGACACGTGAGCAACCACTTCTTTTCACCTGCACGAGTAAGGTTTGCAGGAACTGCATACGCACTGATCTCCATTGTTCCCCGTCTCTAAGGTCACAATAGCATCAGCAAACAGTCAGTAAACCTTAAAGCCCGCACCTCATTAGATGCAGCCAGTCTCTGTAGGCGCCCAGCCGGTCGATAGCACAGCTGAGATTCAAGCTCACCTCCCAATAGCTAGATTGTTTTAGCCACTCTCTCCTTTCCAACAAACCAACTCCCAATCCGCACTCTCACACTTCTGTCGGATTACCCGCCATCCAGTTTTATGGAGCCAGGTTCGATCCTCACTCTGGTCATTAGTGGTCAATGGCTAGATTGTTTTAGCCACTCTCACTCTCTACCGACATAAGCTAATCGTGTCCAGGCAGACTCCAAACCAGCTGATAGCACCGCTGATATTCGAACCCTGGATCCCCAGTTCTCAGCAGTAGTAAGCTAGCACACACTTTTTATTATTTATTAATACCGTTCATTTAAAGTTTGTTTTTACAACAGCGATATTTATACAGGAATCTACACCAGAGCTCGATTCTGTCAGTCTAGACCTTTCGGACGCTGCATCGGTCTGAACGTTCAGACTTGACTTGACTTGACACCACAGCTAATTCTGGTTCAGGTTTGCTAGAGCTGAAAAGCTCGACCGTCCAGTTCCGGGGTCGTTCCGTCAGGAAACACTGCATCAACCGAGGAGTGTGTCGAACCATGTCTGATTTATAAGCCACTCGGACTCATCACTGATCCGTCATCTCATGGTTCTAGCGTTCAGCTCTGTTTTACAATGACTGTGTCGACACAAATGGTGCTAAAGATGTTAAACCTTTGTGCTGTGTGAATTTATCTGTAAGAGGAATATATGTGTGTCCCGTACGCGTCCTTATTACTTTGTGGTTTGTTTTTTATGAGATTATACGTTTTCATGATTAAAGGTTTTGAGAAACCGAGAGTTGCACCGTGGCTTGAATTACATTTACATTTTCTGCATTTAGCAGACGCTCTTATCCAGAAGTGCTTCCATAGTGAACGTTACCTTACTCTAGTTTAAGTAAACAACAGTCCAAGAACACAAATCTGCTCAAACCCTGTTAGAACCAAAGTTAGTGTTCTTTTTGTTTTCAAGAGTAAGTAAGTACAAGTCAGATTAAGTTCTCAGTAAAGAGGTGATAAAGGTTTTTAATCGTCTTTTGAAGACGGCGAGAGACTCAGATGTTCAGACAGACAGAGGAAGCTCGTTCCACCACTTGGGTGGAATAAGCCTACATGGTTTTGGTGACCGTACCTTCTCTAGACTGGCTCCTTGTCTCTGGGACTCTCTTCCAGAGTTTCCACTCTCACCACTAGAGGCCAGCAAAAGATAATAAATATACACCGATCAGCCATAACATTAAAACCACCTCCGTGTTTCTACACTCACTGTCCATTTTATCAGCTCCACTTATCATATAGAAGCACTTTGTAGTTCTACAATTACTGACTGTAGTCCATCTGTTTCTCTGTATGCTTTGTTAGCCCCCTTTCATGCTGTTCTTCAATGGTCAGGACCCCCACAGGACCACCACAGAGCAGGTATTATTTAGGTGGTGGATGATTCTCAGCACTTCAGTGACAATGACATGGTGGTGGTGTGTTAGTGTGTGTTGTGCTTTTATGAGTGGATCAGACACAGCAGCGCTGCTGGAGTTCTTAAACACCTCACTGTCACTGCTGGACTGAGAATAGTCCATCAACCAAAAACATCCAGCCAACAGCGCCCCGTGGGCAGCGTCCTGTGACCACTGATGAAGGTCTAGAAGATGAGCGACTCAAACAGCAGCAATAGATGAGCGATCGTCTCTGACTTTACATCTACAAGGTGGACCGACTAGGTAGGAGTGTCTAATAGAGTGGACAATAAGTAGACACTCCAGCAGCGCTGCTGTGTCTAATCCACTCATACCAGCACAACACACACTAACACACCACCACCATGTCAGTGTCACTGCAGTGCTGAGAATCATCCACCACCTAAATAATACCTGCTCTGTGGTGGTCCTGTGGGGGTCCTGACCATTGAAGAACAGCATGAAAGGGGGCTAACAAAGCATGCAGAGAAACAGATGGACTACAGTCAGTAATTGTAGAACTACAAAGTGCTTCTATGTGGTAAGTGGAGCTGATAAAATGGACAGAGTGTAGAAACAAGGAGGTGGTTTTAATGTTATGGCTGTATGTCTTGCAGTATCAACGTGCACCAGGGTTCTATGGCGCTGGGTTCGGATCTCACTCTGGTCATTATCTGCGAGGGTTTTTTTCAGGTTCTTCACCACTCAGACCTTCCAAAACATGCACACGGTGGATTAGCTGCTCTAGCTTGTCCATAAGTGTAACTAAATAAGTGGACGATGGTATCTAGGGTGTGTTCCTGCCTTTGGACCCCCAGTGACTATAATCAGGGTGAAGAGTTATTAACAGGGTTATTAACAAGAAATAAATTATTGACTTGCCGTACTTCAGTATTTTGTTATCAGATTTCTTTGTTATCAATGAGGCAGCGGGTACGGTTGACGTCACGTAGCTCAGTTGACTTGGGTTCGATCCTTTCCTTACTGCCTTGGTGGAGTATTTTATCTGTGCCTGCTCAGATTATCTCCAGGTACTACAATTTACTCCCACGCAAGGTGGATGTACCACAGTAAGATAGTCATCTCACATGTTCACCGAATTGTTCCGCTAACAATTCCAGTATCGTATAAATATAAAAATAAATGTACTGGCTGTTGGGGTGTCGCAGCGGTCCGCCTTTCTACAAGACTTTGGAGCGTGTGTGGGAATTTGGGCCCATTCATTCAGTCAGTAGAATCAGTGAGCAGGTCATGTGAGCACTGATGTTGGAAGAGACGTGAAGTTCTGGCTCACAATCCAGGTTTAATTCATCCCAAAAGTGCTGAATTGGGTTGAGACCCAATTCAACTGGAGCTCCTTTGTACATGACAAGTCACAACGTGTCTGTATAGACAAGGGAAATAATAAGGGTGATTCCCTAAACTGTTTCCACAATGTTGAAATCATATTGTTTACTTTTAAAGCAGAAGATTTTATACACCTGTTAGCGACGGATGTGGCAGAAGTGATTTATTCAGTCAGTCATTAGGATGGGTGTCCACATACTTCTGGCTGTGTCGTGTACATGAGACTGAAGCTCTCGGCGCTCTGGTGTGACGAGTGAACAGGAAACTGGATTTGCATGAGTTTGTATGTGTCACGGGAAGCGTGGTTAAGTGTCTCAATAAATAATGACCACAGGGAATCGTGCGCTAGGACGTGTGAGCGGCCGGGCTGAACGTTAAGACCCTGTTCGCTTTAAAGGTCGCCGCCCTCGCCGGACTTCAGACTAAAAAACGCCCGGCGGGCGCGCGGTGACATTAGAGCGCCGTCAAGACGTTTTAGCTTCACGTTTAAAGCGAACGTCCACTTAGCCTGAAGCTAAATACATATTACTGATGTGCGCTCGGGTGGCGCAGTGGTAGTGTATGCTAGCCCACCCCGCTAAAGGTCAAACCCAAGTTAACTGAGCTACGTGACGTCAACCGTGCCTGCGGCCTCATCGATAACAAACAAATCTGATAACAAACAAATCTGATAACAAAATACTGAAGTACGGCAAGTCAATCATTTATTTCCTGTTAATAACCCTGTTAATAACCCTGTTAATAACTCTTCACCCTCACACACACCCTCACACACACCCTAGATACCATCACTTGTCCACATATTTATTTACACTTATGGAAAATTCAGAGCAGTGACGTTAAAGCGCCGTCAAGACGATTTAGCTTCACGTTTAAAGTGAGCGTCCGCTTAGCCTGAAGCTAAGTACATATTACTAATCTGTGCTCGGGTGGCGCAGTGGTATTGTACGCTAGCCCAGTGGTCCCCAACCACCGGACCGCATTTATTACCAGGCCGCACAGAAAGAATAAATAAATATAGACGCTACATCAGCAATTAAAACACTACGGGTGCAATGTCTTCAATCACCACTAGGTGGGAGCAGTGTCTCGTTGCAATGAAAAAAGCTCATTTGTGAGTAGTATAGTTATTCTATTTTAAATCCCCCCCGCACCCGCCGGTCCGTGAAATTATATCTTATATGAAACCGGTCCATGATGCAGAAAAGTTTGGGGACCGCTGCGCTAGCCCACCCTGCTGAGCAATCAGCAGGTCAGTGTTGGATGAGATTTAGGTTAGAGCTTGGCTGTGTGCAGGAATGGGGGGGGGGGGGGCTTGATTGAAGGCCTTCCCCAAAGTGATGGCACAGTATTAAAAGCACACAAATTAGAAGTTGCGGAGCTACGAATTTGTGCTCTGCAAAGATACAAGGTTTTGAGAACAAGCTGAAAATCTCCTGGAGGAAGATGACGACCACTGAGCGAGTGTACGAGACGGCCAGAACAGAAGAGAAGCCACTGCACCATGTGAAGCCTCACGAGTTACATTACTTCTTCCCGGTTGCCGCGGTGTTCGCCAGCATGTACTCCATGACCGCCATCGCCGTGGACAGGTGAGGTGACTGTCAGAAGTATTGGGACACCTCTGTGTGACCTTTTCTTGCTTCTCACAAGACCTTGGTGTGTCTGTGTATGGGAATTTGTGCCCATTTAAAAGACGACTGAGGCTGAGAAAGCCTCAGTTGGTGTTCCGGTTCATCCCAGAGCTGTTGAGTGGGGCTGAGCTTCTCTTCATGTCTTTATAGATCTTATCACATTTGTTTATTACACCTGTTAGCAACTGTTGTGACTGAATCACATGAATTTAATCATTAGAAGGGGCGTCCTGATATTTTTGACCACACAGTGCATCACGTATCTAGTAGATTATCGCTCTCCTGAGGGTACGACCCCTGAATGTATGTTCACTCAGCTATCATGGTAAAGCCCACTTAATGCATCTCAGCCGAGCAGGAAATGAAAACCAACGTGCACCAGCCACAGGAGCAGCGGGCGGAAGCGACGCCCGCCCGACTTCATTTATTGATCGAACCTCCATCAAAATGAGTTTAGAGAGGAGTAAAAACCCATCAGAGTGCAGGAGTGGGTGCTCGGGGGCTGGAATGATTTCCTGTCCGGGGTCTTGAGGCTGACAGAGCCGATACGTGCCTGTCAACACCACTGGACACGTACAGGAAGTGACACTACGGACACTTTCGGTCAAACTCATTCCTTCTTGCTCTGAGATGGTTGGCGTGATGGTAAGAACGACAGTGTCGGTACCAGCAGTGCCAACCTGATCAGCTCCTCAGTAGAGAGGATTCTAATAACACATGAGCTCATGAGGCAGATTATTTAGACGCTCTACAATTACGTCACCGCAGTTTAAGCTCACTAAGCTAACACAGTTAGCCTCAGGACGTTAGCACACCAGCTAACGTCTCCCTCCGTGTACCGAAAACGCTTAAACTGTCCCTGACGCCCCAATTTACAAATAAACCGCACTCGTATAATTACACCTTTATACAGATTACACATCAGTGAGAATTTATTTACATGTGAAAAGAACTCCGTTGGTTGCTTCTCATTCCATTCGTCCACCAAATTCGTGCCGCACTGAATGCTGGGATTGATCTTCAGCGCTGAGGAGGCGTCGTTATTCAGTCAGATCATCACTCAGAATTAAGGCGCCTCAGTAGGAGCATTTTAAGGGATCTAAGAATTTAGACACGCCCTCTTCTCGGGAGTGTAGGATGATGGGAAATGTGTCTGTGTAGAGAGAGAGCGCTGGGGTTTCACACAGACCCCATGGATTCAAAAATAGGAAGGGGCGTCCCAATACTACAGTGTATCTTGATGTTGATTGTTATTGTGCTAAAGCTGGATAACAGACGTCTTTATTTTTTGGAGTGAATGAGTGGACGTCTGGTGTGTTTATCTACGTTTGTGTTTACACTTCTGAACAAATCGAATCTATTAAGGACATTTTTAAGTCGAGCACAATTGCATAAGAGAGTCCAGATCAATCTGTACCTGTGTGTACCTGAGTGTGTACCTGTGTGTGTACTGGTGTGTGTACTGGTGTGTACCTGTGTGTGTACCTGAGTGTACTGGTGTGTACCGGTGTGTACCTGTGTGTACCAGTGTGTACCTGTGTGTGTAACAGTGTGTGTGCCAGTGTGTGCCTGTGTACCTGTATTTGTACCTGTGTGTACCTGTGTGTACCTGTGTGTACCTGTGTGTGTACCTGTATGTGTACTAGTGTGTATCTGTATTTGTACCAGTGTGTGTACCAGTGTGTGTACCAGTGTGTGTACCTGTATGTACCTGTGTGTATCTGTATTTGTACCAGTGTGTGTACCTGTGTGTGTACCTGTATGTACCTGTGTGTATCTGTATTTGTACCTGTGTGTACTAGTGTGTATCTGTATTTGTACCTGTGTGTACCCGTGTGTACCAGTGTGCTCTCCAACAGTGAGATAAGCCTGTCAGTGATTTACAGAGGTGTGGTTATAACCCAAAAACATCATCAAGCATAAAAGAACCATAACAGAGCGTCTGACTGGCTTGTGACTCAAATCATGTTAAATAAAAACTAAATAAATAAATTTGGGCTTCTGGGTGGCACAACAGTACATTAGGATGGGTAAATCATGTCATAGCTACCTATGGCCAGGAGTCCAGAAGAGCATAACTGTGCTGTGTGTGTGTGTGTGTGTGTGGATGGAGGAGATGGCATTCCTCTTCTCTCTATTGATCGATGCAACACTGGGCCATTAACGGGCAGATCATGTTGCATGAGCAGCAGTTTCATAAAGAGACGGTTTTAGAGGAAGCACGTGTGAGTGTGAGGAAGCACGTGTCTTTTCCTCCTCGTCCTGTAGAACAAGTGCGTCTCCCTGTCGTCACGTTGACTCGATGACAGCGAGAGACGCTCGCCAGGCCTCCGAGCAGAGGCTAAAAATACCCAGAGTGCTCTGCAGCAGGATGTTCTCCATACGAAGCTCCATTCAGCTCTTATCTGCCTGCAGCTGGTGGGAGAGAAAGACGGCGCGGAGACAAAGACGGGGCTTGTGCGAGACGAGCACGGCGAGGTCGGATGAAGGACGTCGGCCGGTCGTTTTTTATCTTCCTTTACTTAGGAACAATGAGTGACGCTTTAATAAATGTGAATGATATGGCTTTATTACTGTGATCGTGGCACTCTGTGCTTTATCAGCCTCATAAAAGGCAGCAGTTGCACCATGTGATCAGCGCATAACAGGACAAACATCCAACAATTCTTGGCTCATATAAACAATGCCTCCATTAAACACTCCGATACTAAACACACATTTTATATCCACTGGGTCAGAATCTACTTCTACATCCAGCAGCTCAGATTATTCATTTAGTTTTTATTATTATGCTTTTCTAGTGACTTCTCTGTGTCCGTGTACTATTGAACTATGGCTATGTCTAAGAGGACGTTGGCCGAACAGCCTAGCCATTGGACAAAAGTATTGGGACGCCCCTTCTAATTATCGAATTCATGTGTTTCAGCCACAACAGTTGCTAACCGGTGTATTAAATCAATGATACGAAGGAAATTAAATCCCTCCAACTTTGCAGCAACAGTTTAAGGAAGGCCCTTTCCCATGGACAAAACAAGATCTATAAAGACATGAAGAAAAGCTCTGTCACCTCAGCCCCACTCAACATGAACTGGAATAAATGAACCGGAACATCAACTAAGGTTTTCTTGACCAACATCAGTGCCCAACAATACAAATGCTGTCATCATTTGACTGAATGGCCACAAATTCCCACAGACAGACGCAGTTAAAGCTGAAAATATCATGTTGAGGTCACTCTGTTTTCATTCCAGCAAGCTCACTGTCAGGTGTCCACATGTACTTTATTATAAATGCTTTATATGGTGCCAGGATAGCATTTACATTTCAGCATTTAGCAGACGCTTTTATCCAAGTACTGTGACAATATACGTATATTGTCTAAGCAATTCAGGGTTAAGGGCCTTGCTCAAGGGCCCAACAGTGGCAACCTGGCAGTGGTGGAGCTTAAACCAGCAACCTTTTGATTGCTCGTCTAGTACCTCTAGTACCGTCTAGTTTTTCCCCCATTTCTCTTTTGGATGATATTATTTTTGGCCTCACATTTGCTTTCCCACACGAGAAGACGAGTCTGGTCTGAACATGCAGCTCAACACAACACAAGATCGACACAGTGATGAGGTATGGCATCATGTCTCTTTTATTTTCAATTGTTTCTTCAGTTTTTAACAATAATCATTTAAAAAAAACGTCTCACATCATACAAATCATCATCATCATCATCATCTCTACTCTGAGATTTAACACCAACACATAAGGCTGAGACCATGATAACAGTGGCAAATGGCTTATCGATCAAGGCGGCTTCACCACCTTACAATCACAGAAGAGCTTTAATTATTACTTCATATTTTATCTAAACGTACATTTTATATAAAGACACTTAAAAGACCGTAGAATTCAGAGGTGATTAATGAGCCACAGGTTTAATAAACCACTGTATTATAACAGGAACATTCTGGAACCAACATGTCAAGTTTTACTGCTGTAATCTTTACATTACATTAAAATAATATAAGTGGCATCAAATCAGGCTCTGATAAACAGCTCAGAATTATTTGTTCATTATTATATTTTATTTTGATCTGTTAGATCTTTATTTTCTTTTAAACCTCTACAATATGCGAAACTACGGCGGCCGATAGATGCACAACGCTAGAAAATCGAAAGCGCAAAACAACAATTCGGACGAAGCAAAAAAGTTCTTAAAACATCCTAAAATCATCGCAATTTAAAGTTAAATCTGACAACACAACACAAATAACATTAAATCATTAAAATACACCAAACTGACACGAATATAACGGCACATTTTAGGATTAAAACGATGAAACAGCAGTTCAGAAGCACCTACCGAGTGATTTACCTCAGGCAGCGTCACGTAATCACTGTGGATGTATTAAAAACATTTATTTGTGCTTTAAATATGATCGTTTATTTTATTTATTCATAAAAATTGGTTTTAGCAATATTTCAAGTTTTATTGGATGGTTATTTGTAGATTTTTCGATAGTTTAGTGTTAGTTTTGGATTAGTCTGAATATGTCTGAATATGAGGATCTTTACAGATCAGTCAGTACATTTTATCCTTTTCTTTTAAAGAAAATAAAAATACAAACCGATCTGTGGCTAATTTTTACTAAATATATCTGTATTATATTTTATTTTTGTGTATTTCATCAAGTGTTTTGTAGTTTTAGTTGTATATATATATATAGTTTTCAGTCATTTAGAACATGGGCTTCATTCAGAATGTGATAATTTCTTGAGATTATAACATCTAGACACATTTTAAAAACATTCCAGTAAAGTTTTTAATGTTTTTGGAATTTTTCTGACGTGTAAAAATCTGGAAAACTGGATCTGAATCAGAGTTTTAGAGAAATTTGCCACAATCCAAATAAATACTTCCACTAACCATTCGAAAAAGCTACACATCACAGTTTGTACAATCAATTTCATTTCATTTTAATGTTTTAGCATGATTTATCCTGGTCAGGGTCATGGTGGGTCCGGTTCCCCTGCAATCACTGAGTGCGGTGCACTAACACGCCCCAGAGTGGACACCAATCCATCGCTTGCCTTGGCTAATCCCTCCCACCATCCTCAGACACAGCCAACCGTGACTGTGTGTAGATGCCCGACCGGCCCGTAACACTTAATTTTTAAAATAAGTTAATTAAAAATAAACTTTATGCAACTGAATTGTAGAAGATTACAATTTTGAGACCTGCACTAAGAATAGTCGTCCAAATTTGGCTGTTTGGCCAACCTTCAGCGACCGTCTGATCGCGGGCTAGTATATTTCACAGCTGCGCCACCAGAATGTCATTTTTAATCAAGAGACGAGGAGTAAACAGTTTAGGAGTTAAATTCTACCGATTTTCATTCAATTTGAGTTTATTTCAGTGTCCTGAAATCCATTTTGTGCACATAAAATCAAAAAATGTAAATGTAAATGTAAAAATGTAAATAAAATCAACATTTAGTCCTTTGTGTTGTCAGACTTGCATTTGTGTTATTGCTAATTCACTAGGGTTGTGCGTGTCCGGGCGGGTTTACTGAACAGTATTTACACGTGGACATTCATACATAAGCATCTGAATTTTTTAAATAAATCTGAATATAAAAAAATAAAAAACACTAATGTTGAATAAATTAAAAGTATTTAAGGCTGCCGTTCGATCGGGGGGAGGGAGGCGGACGCCCCTCGGCCCTGTCATACCGAACGGATCAGAATGGAAAAGGTTCTCGCGTCTACGCTTGAATGGAGAGGCCAGTGTGGGGGTCGTTACGAGCCAGCGAGCGATAAGTGGAATCAGTCAGTCGACCAGGGAGGCTGGTCGGGATATAAGCACTAACTCACTCACTAGAACAACCTACAGGCGTGAGGACGGTTTCTAAACACTAAACTAAAGACCCCCGGCCTGGCGAGTTCGAACCATCTCAGTCAGACGCCCAGAGAGGAGAGGATTTGTCGGCCGTAAACCAGAACAGTTCACTGCGCCACCGTCGGCGATTACAGTCTAAAACCAATAAAAGCCGATAGCTGAATAATGATGGTGGATAAACAGAACGCGAATTAGCAGCTGCACAATACTCCGCATCTGACGTCAGCACCATTAGCGGTTGAAGTGGGCGGCCGGCGGCGTGTCACAGCTAAGAAACTCTCTCCCTGGCGTCGCCATATGAAATGGCTCTCCATTCACGTAGACGTTTCAGTGCTTTAAACATCACAGCTCCGCTCATTTACACTAGTTGATCTGTTTAATTACAATCACGCAAAATTAAATGTCCACAAAGAATAAATACGAGAGGACCAGCCTCTATGGTAATGAATGCACTCACACACACACACACACACATACACACACACAACTATGACCAACGACGTAACCAGTGTGTAACGACAGTGTTAGCTACAGTGGGATCTCAAGTATGTGTGTGTGTGTGTGTGTGTGTGCGACGGGGTCAGGGTGGGTGGACAGAGCTGGGTTGGTTTACGACTCGGGTCAGTCTAGCACGCTAGAAATGAAACAAACACGTCGTACACAACCTCCAATAGCTTCAATTATGACCGCGAGTAGTTTACACCGGCATAGAGGTAGCTAGAGGCACCAACGGAACAAGGCAACACACACACACACGCACACACACGAGAGGCCATGTGGTCTGAGTATCGGCTTCTGTCTGCAGTCCACGTCGCGAGTGTTATGAAATCAATACAAATGCAAACGTTCGCTTGTGCCAGCGTACACGCTAAGCTTTTGGGATCGTCCGTCCATGATAATGTCTTCACACGATCATCTGGAAGTCTCAAGTTTGAGCACCAGCTATGTTGCTAGACACCGGCGGCTGGGAGCCGGAGACTGACTGGACTCTCACTCAGCTCCTGTTGACCAGAATATCTCTGGATCTTGAACTGGTTCCATTCAGGCTCGGTTTTATATAGAGAACCAGTCCATGTTTGGACCGGTTTTTATTGGAACCAGGAACACATCATCAACAGGAGGCGCTGCACAGCAAACAACAGAAGTAAACACTCCTAACAACAGCTAATTGTTTTAATCTCGCCATTTGGACGGAATCGGGACTAACCAGCTCACGTCAGTCACGACAGTTGAGGTCGCAACTGCATCCAACCCAACATACGAGCCAATCATCGTCTGTGTTGGCGCCCAGCCTGCCGGTAGCAGAGCCGAGATTCGAACTTGGTAAAAATTGCTAAACAATAATGTAAACTTATCTGATCTGAAGTCATTAGCTCAAGGGCGTCTCTCCTCACGCCGTCAGAATGACGTTCCATTTTTTAAAAACAATGTTAACAAGAATATCAGGGCTGTCAGGTTCCCTGTGTAAACAAGGCGTAAAGTCTGAACGGCAGCGTAAATCGACTCCTTGTGTAAATGGAGCAGATATGAGCGTGTAAACACCGGGCGTCAGTTTTCAGAAGGTCTCGGTTTTCTTCTCAGTGGCAGGTGCTGATTGGAACGTAGCATTATTCATTTAACACCAACGCTCCTGTGAACGATCACTTAAAAGAAGGCTAAAGGCTAGAATTCTCGTCTGTAATTGAAACGCTGCCCAGGTAAGCTGACTGAAGCTCCTGCCACCTGGTCTACACTAACACCGTATGGACAAAAGTATCCGGACGCCCAGTCTAATATTTTCATTCATGTGTTTCAACCATAGCAGTTGCTCACAGGTGTAATAAATCATGATATAAAGGAAATGATATGCTTCCAACAGTGTAGGGAAGGCCCCTTCCTGCTCCGGCACAGAGTAAGCTCTATGGGTGAAAGATGAAGCAAAGCTCGGCTTCTGGATCTATTTCATTCCAACATCTCCATCTTCCATCTCATGGTCAGGTGTCCAAATACTTTTGGCCATCCTCAGGTTTATTTTCTTCTCATCTGTCACCTGTCTGCAGAGCTTGTTTTAAATGTTAATGGGAAGATGTGTTGTTTGCATTCGGGCCTGTATGGAGGACGAGCGCGGTTTTGTTTAGGACTGAATCGTAATTGATCATCAGTCAAATATTAAAAGCTAAAACAACCTGTGTGTACATACAGAACCACAATAGATGTATAGATGTTCTGCCCCCCCCCATTCCCCTTCTCCCAGCCCCTAAGTGGGAATGGGATATGATTTAGAAGAGCTGAAATAGGGTGTGTGTGTGGGGGGGGGGGGTATTAGTGCATGGGATTAGTGCACTATTAGCATGGGATTAGTGCTGAGTGGTTTTCTCTGTGGGATCACTTATTAAGATTTTTTAATAATAACTTTGCTTTACAACGCAAACTTCAAACAAACCAGTCGGACGAGTCTGCGGGCGTTTGTTTTGGTCTCGCTTCCATAAAAGGGACGGACATGTGACAAGGGCTACGCACACACACACGCACACACACAGGTAACATTCACACACATACACACACGCGCGTTTACACGTAACATTCACACACACACACACACTCACTCAGTCACACTTGGTTTTGGGGATCTGTGACCCCTCTTGTATATTTATCAGTGCATATACGTGTGTATATATATGTATAAGAGAGATGTTTTCTGAGCGCAGAACCCGCTGCGCTTCACTCTGAAGATACGAGGTGTTTCTACGGCGACGGCGGCTAATCCGCCGCCACCACGCTAACTAACTACCTAGCTAACTCGATTCCGTTGTAAACAGGCGACTCTGGTCCGTTGGTCAGAAGACACGGCACTTGATGTTCCTGGCGTGGTGTCTGGGTCGGGCGGTGGAGAGGACGGGCGTGGCCAGAGTCCGGTCGGTAGACGGGACGTAGGAAGAGCAGCTCAAGGACGACGGGGTCGGAAAGAAATGATGGAATGATGCTCAGTGATGTCGTCGAGCATCTCAAAGATTAAACAATAAATAACAAAAGAAAAAAGGTCACGTAGATTCTGTGGGTTTTGTAGGTTCTCTGGATTCTGGAGTGGTCCTGAAGGGAGTTCCGGCCGTTCTAGCTGATACTAATTGAGAGATAAATAACTGGTTTATCCCCCCCCCTCCGTTTCGGCGGGTGTTTGTGGAGTAATCGTTAATAGTCCGCGACGGGCGCCAGCTCTCGACCCAGAGTGACGGACACGTTGGTGTACAGACTCCTCCGGGACACTTGGGGGAGGTAGTGCAGGTTGTTCAGGCCGTCCAGCCGCTGCCGCTCTTTAGAATGGCGGAGTAGCGTATATCTGTGAACGATAAATAAAATATAGAATTATTCAATCATTTACTGTGTTTGACCACCAATTTATCCTGATCAGGGTCACAGTGGGTCCGAATCACTGGGCCACCGGACTGGTCGCCAGTCCATCACAGCGCACATTTAGCAGACACTGTTATCCAAAGTGACTTACAGTACACAGTCTAAGCAGTCGAGATCTAAGGGCCTTGTTCAAGGGCCCAACAGTGGCAACCTGGTGGTGGGGTGGGGTTTGAACCAGCAACCTTCTGATTACTAGTCCAGAAAAAAGAGCCCCTTTTTCTACTGCTGGACGTTTTCCTGGATATTTGTGGTACAGTTGAGGTTGCCAGACATTTGTGTTTGGGTTCAGTTCTTACAGTAACACACACACACTCACACACACACACACACACACACAACTAGGGCAATTTAGTATAGCCAGACTACATGTGTTTGGACTGTGCTCCAGAAGGAAACCCATACAATCCAGAACACTCCATCTGGGAATAGAACCCAGGACCTTCTTGCAGTGAGGTGACAGTCCTACACACGCACACCTAGAGGAACTAGTATGTCCAGTTAACCTGACTGCATGTGTTTGGACTGTGGGAGGAAACCCATGAAGACACGGGGAGAACATGCAAACTTCACACAGAAAGGATCCAGAACACTCCATCTGGGAATAGAACCCAGGACCTTCTTGCAGTGAGGCGACTGTGCTACCCACCAAGCCACCGTGCCACTAATATAATGAATTATTGGAAAAAATTATGATTCAAAGTGACTTACAGTACACAGTCTAAGAAATTGAGGGTTAAGGGCCTTGCTCAAGGGCCCGACAGTGGCAACCTGGCAGAGGTGGGGCTTGAACCAGCAACCTTAGGTAAGGAGGTGTAGTGATGTTTACTAACCTGCCCAGGAACTGCACCTCTCCTCTGTGGTGGTGAGGGATGGACATGTAGCGCCCGACGTCGCCGGGGGGTCGACTCACGGTGTAGCCGGCGTACTGAACCCTGTCACACGGACACAAACGGCACAGGTCACCATCAGTCCCCATCCCCAAAATAAAGGAACGTGTGTTTGGACACCCCTGGAAATGTGTACATACATAAAAAGTTAATAATAAAGATGTATTGACAGATTCGTGATCCGTGTTTTCTTGTTGGTCGTCCATCAGCCGAATCTGATGGTCTGGACTTTTTGGATGGTCCACACACATACAACACACACACACACAACACACACACCTCCTGAATCCCCAAACCTCAGCAGTAGTGGGCTTGCTAACTTAAGTGCTGTAGCACCCGGACCCCCCCCCCCCGAATTCATCAACAACGACGGGTTTGTGCATTACAGTTTCAGATCGTTATGTGTGTGGGGGTCGTACCGGTTCCACAGGTCATCGTCTTCGCCTCCCCAGCCCCAGAATGCATTGGGGAAGCCGTTGATCTTCTGGAACTGCTCGGACGTCAAGCCGCTGACGCCGCCGAAGAACTCGTCGTACGGCAGCCTGCAGGAGGAGACGGAGGAGTTACGATCAACCACAACACGGGTACACGACGTGGACAAAAGTATCCGGACGCCCTTTTTAATGACTGAATCCATGAGTTTCAGCCACGACAGTTACTAACAGTTAATGTAATAAATCAATTATATAATAAGCAACAGTTTAGGGAAGGTCCTTTCCTATTCCAACATGATTTACGTTTTC
The DNA here is from genome assembly GCF_030014385.1 of Trichomycterus rosablanca. Classification (NCBI taxonomy): domain Eukaryota; kingdom Metazoa; phylum Chordata; class Actinopteri; order Siluriformes; family Trichomycteridae; genus Trichomycterus; species Trichomycterus rosablanca. The sequence continues at coordinate 1,251,681 of NC_086006.1, read as the reverse complement.
ATTTTCGGCATTTAGCGGACGCTTTTATCCGAAGCGACTTCAGTACTGTGACAGTCTGAGCAGTTGAGGGCTTAACAGTGACAACCTGGCAGAGGTGGGGCTTGAACCAGCAACCTTCTGATTACTAGTCCAGTACCCTAAAAACCGAGAGAGTCCAGTGTCCTGCACAGAGCCCTGACCTTAACAGCTCTGGGATGAACCAGAACATCGACTGACCGTGCAAATACTGTCATCTTTTGACTGAACGGGCACAAATTCCCACAGTTACAGGTCACACAGACGTTACTCCGTGTCTGTTTTTGAAACAGGCCGTCCAGCAAGCTGGCGGTCAGGCGTCCCGACACTTCTGGCCGTACAGGACCTGCGTGCGCACTTACATGTACGAGTACTTGTTGAGCTTGACGGCGAAGTGGCGCGGCATGTCGCTGCAGCCGTAGTAGTTGCGATCGTTCTCCAGGATGTGGTCGACGTCGTGGAAGACCACGCAGTCCCACGGCAGGTCCTTCATGGCCTCCTTAAATCCCACGTTGAACAGCATGGCGCGGTTGAAGGGCTCGTCTCCTTCCTGCGGACCACACACACACACACACACACACACACTTGAACTTGGCGTATCACACCGCTGAGTGGTGACGAGGTTGTTTGAGGATAAACGATGATTAGCGCTGATGCTACACTTCCTGAATATCACACACACCACGTCGCACCGTAAATTACTCCGGACGTTTCGATGCTCCTATAAAAGAGCTGAAGCCGCTTCTGAGATAATGAAGGTCGTAATCATGTTTATTACCGTCCTACGTCACCCCAGTATCCAGGGCTTCAGTTACAGAGCTATAGAATTACACCATGCAGGCTTAACGTCATGTTTCCACCCTCGCCGGCTCCCGGAGTGCGTGGACTTAATGTTTTTGTTTATGTTCCGAGCCCCATGATCAGCCTTCACGTTCATCATCACCACCACCAGCTCTTTGTTATTCACCTGATTGAACTTTGACCCAGTTTGCTGTTTGCTGACCTTTTCAAAGCGCCTCTAATGAGACGAACTGTTTGATACGACGCACAAAACTTAACGTGACTAGGTTTATAGGGTAGGATGGGATGACACTCTTTTATCCAAAGCGACTTACAATTCAGGCAATTGAGGGTTAAGGGCCTCGCTCAAGGACCCGACAGTGACAACCTGGTGGGGCTTGAACCAGTGACCTTTTCATTACTAGTCCAGTACCTTAAGCACTCTGGCATTTATATTGTTAGTTTTCCAAAGCGACTTACAGTACTGTGACAGTATACTGTCTAAGTAACTGAGGGTTAAGGGCCTTGCTCAGGGGCCCAACAGTGACAACCTGGCAGTGGCGGGGCTTGAACCAGAGACCTTTTAATTACTAGTCCAGTACCTTAACCTCTAGGCTAAACTGCCCTAAAACACCATCATGATAGAGTCCTCGTACCTCGTTATCACCTAAAGTAACTGAACGACACTATAAGGACAAAAGTATTTGGACGCCCTTCAATGAGGATAAATCAGCATTTAGCGGACGCTTTTATCCAAAGCGACTTACAGTTCTGTGACAGTATACTGTCTAAGCAATTAAGGGCCTTGCTCAAGGGCCCAACAGTGACAACTTGGCAGTGGTGGGGCTTGAACCAGCGACCTTTTAAATACGGGTCTAGTTCTTTACCCACTAGGCTACAAATGCCCTACAACAGATTTTCAGGGCACCAGCTCGGCTGCACCCAGCCAACGGGGTACAAAAGACCATACGGCTCAGCGTGAACCAGACCCGGACCACGCCGGTGTCACCCAGAGCTTCATTAACGCTCTCCACATGTACCGCCTGCTGCCGTCACATTTGTGCCAAATCCCGGTATGTACCAGGGGACGGTTTATACACAAGATAGCACAAAACACTATTTATTAGACTGGATGGTCAAAAGTATTGGGACACCTGAATATGAGCTGGTCTACATGATCTAGAGGGAGGAAATGTTTACTTATGCTTAAGCAGTTATGCTTGGAAGAGCTGAAGGTAAAGGAGGAAGAGGACGGACAGCAACCAGACGAACACGTTCAATCAATAATGGAATAGAAACAGGACGTCTGTATTTGTCATGTATACAGATACACGTGTACAGTACAACCACATGCTCAGCTCATTTGAAAGCTGGGGCCCCTGGAGCTGAGGTTTAAGGGCCTTACTCAAGGGCCCAACAGTGGCTGCATGGTAGAGCTGGGATTCAAACTCTCAACCTTTTGATTGACAGCCCAAAGCTTTACAATGAACGAGACGCCAGGAAGCCTGAAGATTGAAACAGAGGACTGGACAGTCCAGAGAAACCATCTATATGTATGTGTATCGCTTTGTAGTGGGGTGAGATACCCGCGCACTCGTCCAGGCAGGTTCAGTACAGCTCTGACTGGTGCGTAAACATTATTTCCACCAAAGTTTAGCTAGTGTTCTCTAATCTTCATGTCATCATGTTGATGGATGACTGTGGGAATTTGGCCTCCGTCTGAAGACCCCACTGACCCACGGATGACCGAGAACGTCACGGATGGCCGCTCGAACGCTCAAGTGAACCTAAAATGGTTTCCTTTGTGTATTTCTAAGAAGCCACGCCCGTTCCAATCATGAATCATTTTTTGTTGACCAAGGGTCGCCGGGTTCGAGTCGCACCTGCGCATTTGCGTGTCCCAAACCAGTGAATACTATCAGCACTGGCACAGCGGTTAGTCAAACAAAGGATTAAGGTCGAAACGTATTGACGCACAGGTACGAACTAATCCCCCACCCCCCCCACCCCCCATGCACACACATGTACTGCCCCACCCCACCTGTTCCAATACCGCTGCTTGGTTACCTGTTCCACGACGTAGACGCCGAAATGCAGCCTCTGCCGCTGTAGAGCCGGGATGAGGTGGCGCAGCAGGATGGGTAAATGCTCGTGTCGGTTCCGGAAGGGCACCAGAATCGCCACCTACGCCCACACATAAACAAGAAAGAGGAAATAATACTCAGAATTAGGAGGAAGTTTGATTATTGGATTTTCTCCTGTATTTAGAATTCAGGGTTCAGGTCGGGGGGAGGCCGTGGCATCACGGCGAGACCTCTGAGTCACTTCTGCTTTTGTTTCATCCAGCTTGTGGTTCTCGTACACAAACTACACACACTTACTTCTGCTTTAATGAGCGTAAATGATGTCTGTACTTCTGTCATTCCTCTCAGCGTGCGAGTTCTCCTCCGGTGCCGTAACGCCTCGATATGAATGAGTGAAATGCAGAAGTGAATCTCTGGTGAAATGTGATAGTAAATCGTGATGATACGAGAATAAACGGATGTGAAGAGACGTAGACGGTCGGACAGTGCACCCTTAGTGCAGGTCCCAAGCCCAGATACATAGGAGAGTTGTATCATAAAGGATATCCGGTGTGAAAACTATGCAGATGATCTGCTGTGGGAATCAAACCCATTCTGACACTTCAGACAGTGAGTGTAATGAGGTGTGGCTCAATGATTACTGGACTAGTAATCGGAAGGTTGTCGTTTCAAACCCCATCATCACCAAGTTTCCATTTATCTTAACATTATGGAGAATAAAACCCATGTGGAAACAGTAGGTTCAGTTTGTGGATTTTTTACAGATTATTTGGGAAGCGAGGGTAAAAGTGGTGGCGTGTACCCCTAACAGGTACAGCCAGATTATCATCATCTAGTCTGGTGATCATCCCCAGTACTACACCAGTATAAAACAGTTCCTCCTGAAGTTATGGGACGGATACGGAACAAAGTCCGAGGCTTTACAGTCAGTAAAACAGTAAACGTGATGTTAGGAGGTGAGAAGCTTCCTAAAAAAAACTGGATAAATTTTTGCCTACTAATCAGAATCAGAATCAAAGTACTTTATTGATCCCAGAGGGAAATTGCAGTTCTTACAGTAGCACCCATTTATGTTGAAAGAATAAACACTCTACTAGTTTAAAACAAAGAAAAAAGAAGAAAAATTTTATTAAAAAAAAAGTTATTTACACATAATTAAATAATAAAAATGCTTACATTATTATTATTGCACAGATGAACCATAGTGTCACACATTAAGGGAGGAATTATAAGGGAGATATATATTTGGTAGAATGAGTCTTGCACTGAATGTGCTCCTGTGTCTCATCACCGTGTCATAAAGTGGGTGGGAGCGGGTGAGCTAATCATCCCTGTCGCTTTGTAGTGGGGTGAAATACACACGCATTCGTCCAGGCAGGTTCAGTACAGCTCTGGTTAGTGCTGATGGAAAGTTTTAAATGCGTAAACACGAACTCCACCACTGCCTGATTAGTATTTTCTAATCTTCGTGTCATCATGTTGATGTATGAATATGTGCAGCGCCGTCCAGAGCAACGTTTATTATCGTGGACGAATGGGAGAGGTAAACGTGGAACAAGCGCTCGGCGTGTGAATCTGAGCTGAATCTGCATCAGTGTGGAATAAGCGTCAGATCCAGGGTTACAGCTCCACATGTATCTGTGTTTATCTGGATTCTCCTCCCTGTTTCACTTTTAAACTTGTGTTACAGCTCCAGCTTCTGAGAAACAGTGAGAATCAGGATCAGCTTCTCCCAGAGTCTAAAACGCTTCTGGTTGAAAATAAAGCTTAACGTGGTTTAATGTAGTAAAAGAAGGAGACAGGAGCACTAAACTTCTCTTCATTATTACTGCTCATAAGTTCCTCCACTAATCACATTCCTCACTCGCTGTTTTACTACAATAAGTCACATTAGGTGTTGTTTATACAGACTGAATTGCCTCATATCAAACAGTTCGTCTCATTGGAGGAGCTTTGAAGGAGTCTAACTCAGCAATAGAGCGTCACACTCCATAGAAAACAACGGCACAGGCGACGCGAAAGCGGTTGAGATGGGGGGGCGGAGGTACGGACACATTGGTGAACGGAACTGATGAATGGAACGAGACCAGAACTGGATGTATGTGAGGTGACGTACATTGTTCATTGGATTGAATAATAAAGATCAATAAAAATGTAGATGTGTGCTGGATAGTGGAATGAATGGACGGATGAGCAGAAGGAAATGAGGAGGACGCTGTGCGGGGTGGAGATGATGGAGGGATCAGAAAGGACGCCCGTACCTTCCAGCGCGGGACGCAGTCATGAGGTTTCCACTGACCGCCGAGCCGAAGCTTGGAGCCGGACCTGGACAAAATGTTCTCCACCGACTCCAGGCTGATTTCAGTCGTGTCCACCTTCACCCGACCCTCTGAGAGAGAGAGAGAGCGAGAGAGAGAGAGAGAGAGAGAGACAGCAAGAGAGAGAGAGAACCATTATGGTAATGAGACGAGTCCAAGTCAAACATCATCATCGATTTCTACAATCTAAAATACTCCAAGTAAAAATAATGTAAATAATAATTATACAGGATGAGCGTGTGTGTAAAGAAGTACGTACTCATGGTGGGCAGCTTCTCGGGGCAGGTATCAGTGGGCAGGTAGGTGAATCCGGGTGGCAGGTACGGAGTCGGAGGCGCGGCCGTCTCGCTCAGATTGAAATCGTACGTATAATCTACAGGAAGGAGAGGAAGTGAAAACGTTAAATAAGCATCAATAATCTTTATTTACTGTTTTATTTATGACATTTAGTCATAGCCAGTTACTCTTCCACTGCTGGAGACCCTGATGGTGTATGAGGAGGGTATATTTGCCTGACACGCCCTCCCTCAGACCCCTTCTGAGGTCGGTCTCGCGCATGGAGAGTCACGCTCTGATCTCCACTTCTGTACAGGCGCCTCGGGATTCTAACCAGGGTCCTTACACAGCCTCGAAGACCACGCCCACCTTTTAGTCACGTCTTTTCCCACCCGGCAGACCAGTGGACAATCGTGCCCGCTAGGGGGCGCCCAAGAATCTTATTTTCCATTCGTTTGCTCACCAGGGGGCGCCACAGCGAATGCTAAAAATGCTTCCTGACTCGACCCTCCTGTTTATCCGGGCCTGGGACCTGCACTGAAGGTGCACCGACGCCATGTGCTTGTATTTGTGTGACCAAATTTGGGGATTTCGAACCCCCGGATCTCCAGCAGCGCGGCTCTTACCATGCCGCCACATCAGCTCAGCGATAGGACGGATGATATAAGAGATGACAAGGGAATCAAATCTACAAACAAGTAGCTATCAGTCTGTACAACTCCCCCTACTGTAGGAAACTTGGACTATAATCAGACGGTTGCTGGTTCAAATCCCACCATCACCAAGTTTCCACGTCTAAACATTATGGAGAATAAACCCACGTGGAAGCTGCAGGTTCGGTTTCTCGGATTATTTGGGACAGGACGGTGAAGGTAGCGGCGTGTACCTGTTCCGTTGGTGTTGTGGGCACTTCTCACCACCTGCTCCAGGACCTGGGCGCCGATGTTCTTCATGTTCTCCCGGATACGCATCCCCCGAGCCTGAACCATGAACAGGTACTCGTTCACTGCAGAGACACAAACACAGACACAGACAGTTCAGGATTAGAGATTCAGGATGTTACACGCTCACTGTCGGTGCTCAGGAGGCGCAGCAGTCTGGTGCTTTATCCCACCAGCCATTAACCACCCTGATGATGGAGCGAAGGGAAGCACTGTTGGGAAAAGGCCGATGGTTTTTGGACAGTCGGGTGTCTACATACATCTGGA